>NC_089780.1:27872665-28172665 GCF_040412425.1 Macrobrachium rosenbergii | reverse complement strand
AGGCGGGAAATTCCTATGTCCTTTCGGTGGACATTTGTAATGTTCCTTTCCCCGGCGCCCAGATCTCAACGTCAGTTGCTGAAGAAGTTGCTGCCCCTTTGACTACCGGGGTCCAAGAGATGACCCGGTCTTCTTAAAATAAATTAGCTATTTTCGGAGGGTTTACTAAAGACGTTGCGGCCTTCAGTCTCGTTCCCGAACCTGTGAACATCGTCCCGGAGCGATAAGTAGGTGCGGGAATAAGTGAGAAACCTTTTCCGCTTAGCTCGGGAATAAGTGAGACGAACTTTTTTAATTGAGACAAGCTCTCTTCCTTCTTTTGCTTTTTTCCTTTCGGGGATTCGTTTGATCCTCATCCCTTTTGGACGGTTCCTGGTCTACCGTCCCTAAGGTGAAATCAGTCAAAGAAAGACCTTTTTAAAACCCAGAAGACCCGCTCTGGGGCCCCCTCGAGGACGTCACGGATATCTAGTCTGGTGCCGTCTACGAGTTAGGCCTCGTCTTCTGGAAAGGGACACGGCCCAAGCAGGGTAAGGCGGTTACCCCCTCCTTCCTTTGTTGCAGACTCTTTTACGGGTCTCCTTATAAGGAGCTCGACATGAGGGTCATTGACAACTATCAAAACTATCTAATCAACTATCTGCCTCATGGGTCCGTGCTTTCCCTTTCCCAGGAGTTTAAATCCCAAAGGAATTAATCTCAGGATTCATTAACAGCGGATCACCTGCAAAATCCTGCTCCGTTCCGGAACTCTACTCTGTTCCGGACACCTCCACCCCTTTTCCCCTTTGGTCTGGGGAACCTTTGGCGCCTAACCCTCTATGCTTCCCAGCATGAAGGTACCCGTCTATCAAGAGTGTGGGCACACGGAGGTTGGCGGAATTGCATTTCTTCCCTTCCGGTCTGGTATCCCCTTATCCGGGTTTTGCCAAACTGGCAGAAGAGCATGGTATCTATCTGACAAGATCCCTAAGGAAACCCTCATCTTCCCTAGGGACTGGGCACAGTCGTCTCTGTTGAGAATTGTAACGGAGTGGCAGGCGGAGAATTTCAAGCTCACGCCAGCTAAAGGGGTCTTTACTGTGTTCTCTTTGAGAGACCTGCTTCTACCCCTTGTGCTCCGAATGTAGCCCCTCTTATTAACAGGCTTATTTCGGAAGTAAACCACTGACACATCTCCGGGAGGCAGATCCCACAGATACGTTCACAGTGATCCTTCTAACCACGGAATACGCTTCTAATTTATTCAGCGTACAGCTCCCTAAGCTTCCGGAGTTGATTCCTGGAAGCTGAAACAAGGTGTAAGGACAGGCTTGCCAGGTCCTGGAACTCTTTGACTTTAACGGAAACAATGTCTGTGGTATATAATGGTGGTTCATTGTTTCGGGTCCTGATAAAATCCCTCTTGTCAGGTTTTCTGCAGGACCTGTTTAATTTCATCACAGTCTGGATGGACAGCTGAAAACATCTTTCGGCAGCCACGTTACGCCTTGAGCCGAAAAGGCTTATGAACAGTTTCACCTGGGGAATTAATCTTTTCCCCAGGTGGGCGTTGTTACGGTCTGTCCGGGGCTACTAATGTTAATCAGAGCCTCCGTTCTCGTTGGGGTCTACCCTACAAGCGGAAACAATCTGAACTTGCCGGGCCCTATCCCAAGTCCGGCAAAAAGTTCATGTAGTTCAAGCGCCCCCCTGCTCAGGCAGTGGTGCAGGCTCTTCAGGTTCCTGCCCCTGGACATCCGTCAGCCTCTCACTCCCAGCCTCCACCTCGATGTGTGCTGGTTCAGCCATCACATCAGCCCCTAGTGGCTCCCCCATATGTCTCCGCCTCCCCTATGTCTTCGCCGGGGTTTTCATTGCTTCATACGAAAACCCAAGGAAAGAATTTTCACTAGGCATTCTGCCAGAGGCACTGAACCTCGGGGTTATCACAGGGGCAGGGAAGCATCCTGCTCCTCTCCAAGTGGTATTTCTCAGGTGGGCGGGAGGCTGTACCGCTTTCGGGGCCAGTGGAACTTCAGTCCCTGGGCCTAGAGTATAGTTATCAAAGGCCTGGGGTGGAGCTGGACTGTTTGTCCCCTCCCCAATCCGGTTCTGTCAGCCCTCCGGCCAGGGATCTGGAAGTTTTTGTGAAAGGTCTGTTAAGGAAACTGGCATTAAGAATGGCACTTGTCAGGCAGACTTTTTCAGTCTGCCAAAGAAGTTCCCTTCCACTGGAAAATATTTCCAGACTTGTCCCGTTTATATTCCTCATTCAATGCGACAAGTCTCGGTTGCTTACAGTCTTGTAGGTTCGGATCCTACTGCACCGTGGAGCCGTAACCACCTCTATAGACCTTTCCGACACTTCCTATCACGTCTTAGTTGCAGGAAGGTTCTCTTCCTTCTTGGGATTCAGGCTCGGGAACAGGGTTCCCCTTCAGGATCATGCCCTCCTCAATGCAGCCCCAGAATCTTTGCCAGTTTGAACGATACCGTAGTTCAACAGCTCCGGTATTAGAAGGTTATGCTAGCTGCATATCTAGTCGCCTGGCTCATTTAGGCATCCAGCGTCGAGAATTGCCGGCCGGTCATTATAATCGGTTTTCTAGAGTCTCTGGGCTTTCAAGTACACAGGAAGGGATACCGCCTGATTCCGGAGGGTAGCCTTCAGTGGTTGTGAATCCAGTGGAAGTGGAAAGAGATAGCAAGGGCAACCACGCATTTCATCAACACAAGCGTACCTCTCGCCGTGCCCAAGAATAGGTCTTGGGCTCTCTTCAGTTTGCTTCAGTGACGGTTCTCCTTCTGAAGTCAAAGCTGGAGTTTATAAACGGGGTATAGCGGAGTCAGGGACGTGTCTCCCTGATTCCTCCTATTTGAACAAGGGCCTCCGACCTTGTGCAACAGTCAAGAGCTTATCGAAGTCAGTTCCTCTTCAGCTTCCCCCTCCGGCCTCAGTATTCCACACCATCACCTCTCTGAGCGGGTGGGATGGATATCTTTGGCTCCATGATGTACATGGAACTTAGTCGGCCACGTGTTCCGGCAGTTCCATATCAATGCTTTGGGGGCTGTGGCAGTCTTCCTGCCCTTGGGAAACTTCTTCCTCCCAGGAGGATTCATTTATGGCTGGTTCTGAACAAAACAGCAGTAGTGCGCCATGTAAACAAGTGGTTTTGGGCTCGAATTGAATCAATTCAGGTTATGGTTCATTCTTCTCCATAACCAACAGACACAAGTGGCATCTGTCTGCCACCCTTCTCGTAGGGGTCCAAAAGGTCACTACTTTTTCCCTATCCAGGGCCTCCCCTGGTGTCGGAATAGTCCTTAGACGGATCGTCATTCAGGTAGTTTTGTGATCTATTTCCGGACCTGGAGTAGGTCTGTTTGCAACCCAATTCAGCCACAAACTATCTTGTTGTGTGGCCCCCCAACCTGGACCCTCTAGCTCTCTCCACGGACACAGTGTCATTAGGTTTGAACGGGTGGAAGTTAGTTTATCTGCTCCCCGGTGAACCTGTTATTCAAGTCCTTCACAAGTTCAGAACATTCAAAGTAGGTCTAGTAACTCCCAACGGGCTGGAAGCCAGCTGGTTTCCACTCCTTCTGGGGTTGAAACCTTCGTGCTCCAGTTCTACGCCCAAACTGCCAAGTGGTATAAGCTCAGCCTGTGTCAGCCTCCTCAAAGTTCTGGTACCCTGGCTTTGTGGTTTTTGTGAAATTTACAGTTTAGGAAGAAACTGGTATTGGTCCTGTTATTACTGTCTTCCTAGAATCAGACAAGGGATTCTACTCTGCTGCAGTATGGTTCTGCAGTTAAGTAACTAGCACTCTTCACATAGTTTTTGAAGCTACAGTAATGATGCAGCCGCATCGGCCCCGAGGAAATTGTTTTGTTTAAATCAGGCTCACAGGCCCTTAACTTTCAACCCTAAGGCCTGTGTTCGTCTGAGACCAGTACTCCGTCCACATTCAGTTTCCTGGTCTTTGAGTAATGTATCAGAGTTAGCTTCGGTAACCAACAATCATCTTGTTCTTACCTTTCCTTGTTGGGGAAGACCCTAATTTTAATCAGCTTAGCTTCTAGTGCTAGTATTCCTGTACTGTCTGCCCTGTCTAGCGGAACCAACCATTTTGGTTTCCCCCATCAGGGGTAGTGTTGCGAATTCCTCACCCTAACTTTCTAGCTAAAGTTGAAGGTCCTCATTTTCGGTGGTCACCTTGGAAAGTACTCCCCTTTCACAAGGTCTGTCTCTGTGCCCAGTTTATTCCCTACAGGCTTATTTAGACAGGACCTCACAATTTTGTCAGGCCCTCTCTTTATTAGAAAAAAAAAAAAAACTGTCATTGTGTCTGCTATTAGGCAGCAAGTTTTATATTTTCTTAATACAAGCCTTTTCAGGGTCAATTCAATGCTCATGATATTAGACCAGTGGCCACTTACATTATTTTCATTACATGAATTTCGAGGACCTTACCAAATGTTCAGGGTGGAATTCTCCCCTAGTTTTCAACGTCTCTATTTGAAATCTTTAGCAGCTCTTAAATTCCCTAGGTGGCGGCAAGAACGTTGTCCCTGATTCTTGGTCACTTTCCCTTCACTGCCTAAGTTATTCCCTTACAAGCAGTTCATTGTCTTTAATACTATAAGAATGATATTTATTTCTCTGTTATTATTTCACCAGACACGGGAATCCAGAAAAAGATTTTGACAAAGGAAAAATCTATTTCTGGGAGGCCCCCGTGTCACCCGGTGACCCACCCCTGTTTTTCATTCTCTCCCTCCCATGGTAAACATCATTCTAGAGGGGTGGGTGCTAACATGGAATGCGGCTAGTGTTGCCTTGTGTACAGTCCATGAGTAGTGCATGGGCTTGTATCGGCACCTCTCTCGTTGGGACTTTTGACATTGGGAATCTTTATAGGGCAGGGTCCTGTGATTGTGACAATCTCACCCTTTACCATACACGACTCCATTTCTTGAGCTCGCTCTGGGGTAGTAACCCCAGCTTTACATTTAGCTTTTCTCTGGTATCTAGCAACGGAATTACCTAGAAATAAGTGCTGAATGGACTTTTTCACCGGGTGACACGGGCCCCTCCCCAGAAACAGATTTTTCCTTTGTCAAAATCCTTTTATTATTGTTGTCTAGCTAAGAAAATTACCCTAATGAACTGATGAATTAATTAAGGTTTTCATCTTTTTCTTAACCATAATTAAATTGTTATTTTATTGTTATCCCCCTCCCCTCTCTCTCTCTCATGCACATGCATAAGAAGTTTATCTCAATATGAAGAGGAATAGAAAATTTAAAATATAAAATGTTGTTTATTTAAAAAAATAAAAATAAGCTTGTACATCAAAAGTAATCATTCATACTTTCATGATACCCCAAAAAAATGTTCATAGGGTGATTGTTCTATAAATTATCTCATAGATTAAAATTTATTATGATGTCCTATTACATTCTTTCCTGCCTACTATATATATTACTGTTTATACTGTATAACCAAACAACCAATCCCATGCAGCCTATGAAAAACTTGCTTTATCCCTTTTATCACACACATGTTTTCTCTCTCTCTCTCTCTCTCTCTCTCATATATTACAACATTCATTCATTCTCTTCCTCAGTACTTTCATCTTATTGTAATGATAATAAAGTTTTCAATTAAATGTTCAACTGCTCTGTCATTTTTTCTATATTCTTCTTCTATCTTCATGGTGTGATGTATGCATTTTTTCCATTATTCAGAACTTAAATTGTTAATTGCCTCCCTCGTAATGTCTTCAACAATTTTCATATTTTGGTTTGCATTTGAGTTGTTCCTCTTCACTTTTGCCTTTACCTGAAGCCATATGAGCTCAATGGGGCTGAACAGACAGTGGTAAGGTGGAAGCCGTAGCACTTTGTGTCCACGATGATTAGCTAACTCAACTATTTCGTACTGCTGTTTTTGCTGGTATCTCTTACAGAGTTGGAGTAGTTCACTTTTCCTCAAGAGAAGGATCACATGGGACTTCATTATTTTGCATCCATTCAGTTATTTGATTTTTTCTATTGCTGGTACGGTGCAGTGTCCATAATAATCAGTGAATTTGGAGGAATATTTGGAAGCAGTTGATTTTCAAATCATTCCGTAAATCGTTAATGGTCCATTGAGTCGTGATAATCTCCTTTAGCGCCATTTTTTGGACCTGAACAAAAGCAAAGCACCTGGAACAAACCCCTTTTGACTTCCTGCATGAACTATTATAAATCTGGCTCCTTGTCCTGATTTTAATTTTGGTCCAGGTGAGCCCTCTTTATCTGTCCAGCACCTTTCAACACACATTCTGGTTGACCCATGTTTCATCCAAGTATATTTCCACTCAGGGGTCACAACTGTCTATTTTTCTTCATCTCCCTTAGGTACTTTTGACGAGCAGCCACTATGTCAGCCCTCTCCATCAGGATTTTTGGCTTCTTTCCACTTTCTTGTACTTAAAACCCATCAGTCTCACTAACTTGTATAAAGAGGAGCAGGATCCTTTAAAAGCAACAGGAGGTTTCTTCACCACGACTAATAATTTCTCCAAAGTTGGCAGTTCTCCGCGCTCATAAAAGGCCAGCAACTCCCTGCAAATGGAATCTTTATCAAAGTCGTCCACTTGACCCAGGACAGTGAGAGGTCGTGCAGTTGCAGGTGGTGATGCTATTACTCCATCTGGTGATGCATTCATTTCTGCCTTTATTCGTCTGATAGTACACACACACACCACAGTTGCTACTGCAGTCTTCTTTATGATGTCTATAGCTGTCATACAGGAACCTTCTTTAACAAAAAAGTCGTGGACATTCATGATGATGTTGCGTGCTTGACTGCTGTATTTATGTGGAGATGTTCTGGGGGTTTTCCTTTTAGGAGAGGCAGTGAGTGAGTAGTTCGTCGAAATCATCATCAGCATCAACTTCATCTGGCCCACATTCCTGAAATATATGTATATATATATATATATAAAATCTCTCTCCTGTGTGTGTGTGTGTTTTGTGTATGTACGTGTATTTTTTTGAGGATTATGAGATCAAATTCAGAATAAAACATTTGTTCTTGTACTTAAAATTTTCCTGAATACAATGGTGCTTTCAGATTTTAGATAAAAATTGATATAGAAGAGGAAATGATGGATTTGTATGAATATGAATATGTTGCATCTTGATATATGGAGGGAGTTAGAGAGCCGGGTGCAGTGTGCTGTTCCACCCCCCTCTTTCCCTCCCTCCCCTCCAGGACCGTAATGCAACTTACTCACGCATATCACTCAATTGATAAAACATCTGTTCGCCACTTCATTTTTATAGGGAAGTATTCGTTTTTCATCATTCATTCATGACACAATTTTCCAGCCAAGACTATTAGGGTGGTAATCCCTTAATCAAAGGAGCCTTACATTTGTTTACATATTCATTTATTAATAACATGTAGCCTAGCAGTGATACGTCTTTTTAACATAATTGTAATGTTAAATAAAAGGAGTAGCTACAAATTTCAGTCAACTACAAGAAATGAGTCATTACCATAGAATCATGTAGTGGCAGCAGACACTTTTATGTAAAAAAATCCTTAATTGTTTTTCCTTATAACTCTGCTTCTCATAAAGATATTGTCAGCATTGTATGATTACCACCCTAATATTCTTGGCTGAAAAACGGTCTCGAGAAAGAATGATGAAAAACAAATACTTCCTCATAAAAATAAAGTGAACAGATATTTTATCAATCAAGTGATTTGTGTGAATAAATTGTATTACGTCCCGGGAGAGAGGGAGACAGAACAACACACTCCACCCACCTCCCCCCTAATTCGTTAATCAAGATTCTTGCACCACTCTTGGGGTTCCAGCTTAAGTGAATCCACTATAATAACAGCAATGATATTGATGCCAGTGACTATAGCGAATAAGGTGACAGCTTGAAGTAAAGAAGCAGTACAACCAGAGCTTACTCCTTTCTAAATACGGTCAATGCAAAAATAACATTTCCACAAATTCCATTAAACAGATGCTAAACCAAGTTACATCATATCGTATCTGGCTAAAACGCACTTTTATAAAGTATATACTGATATACTTACGTGTAATGAAGTAACACGTAGCTTAGTAGCAGAGTAGGTACGGTCCAATAAAGTTGACATCTTGCCATAGTGAACAGCAAGAGAAGCCATTTTCCCGCGTCTGGCTGTTCCATTCACCAACCTGAAAAGGCAGCTTACATTTAACAGTAATAACAATATCCTATTTTGAATATTAACGGTGTAATTCACATACACTAAATTATTAAAACACTTTTCAGTTGCAGATGTACATCCAGATATCCTTTTATTTACCTAAAACTTACACACAGCGTAACTATTTAAAGCCCGGGATGCAGTGTTACCATGTGTGAACACCACAGGCAGGTTGACAGATGGAAAAAAAACGAGTATAGGTGGGCCTTGGTTGGGTTTTCTTTTTCTCTTTATCAGAAAAAATCATAGTTAGTCTTGGAAACAGCATTTCCATGTTCCTTCAAGAAATGGGTATGATATTTAAGATAATATACTCTTACAAGGTAACGAGTCAGAGGCTTAGTCAAGGTATTCTAATTTATTGACACAAAATCCCTGACAGGTCAAGAACTCTTGCAAGTGGAAAAGTAGTACAGTACTGTATTTGACATTAGGGAAAAACAAGCAACAGCTATATACAGGTCAGATATGTTTTCTTACACCTGAAAAATGGTGAACAATTCTATAGACAAATTAGGAAGTGTGTGACATAAGTTAGTAATGACAGTTCTGTAAAGTAGCTTCTGGAAAATGTGTAAAATATCACTTGAATCAGGAGTGCTGGATCTGTTTCTTGGAAGCGAGGGTGCCCTGAAGGTCTTGGAGACTGGTTGGGGCCTCACAGTACTCCCCCCACCCCAAAAGTAGGCCTTGGGGGTGTAGGTTGCTGTCAGGGATGTAGGCTGGTTTTAATCTGTCGGTGGAGACCCAGGTGATCCTCCCATCCATCAGCTGATACACTTTCTCATTTGCAGTATGGAATGTGGTCCCAAGTAGGCTGGGGAGATGGGGCTTGCATACTTTTATTCTTATGAATGCATATTTTGCTTTTTCAAGGTCATTGGGGAGTATTCTTTTCTTGCTAGTTGTATGTTCTCTCCAGCATGATCTTTTCCAGTGTGCTATGGACATCTGGAAGAGTTGTGGGCTCTGTTGGGTTTTGAAAAATGTCCGCCAGTGTTGTCAATGCTTGCCCATAGTGCTTCTGCCAGTGATGCATTGAATGCTGCATGTGGGGCTGTTCTCAGTCCCAGAAAGACCCACAGTAATTCCTTTCTCCAACTCCCGCCTTGACATCTGGCAGTGAGTGCCAAGGTAGTGGTGCAGCCGCTCCACCATGCTGTTCACTTCTGGGTTGTATGCTGTTGTGTGAATGAGTATCATCCTGAGGCTGGCGACAAGGGAGCTCCGTAAGGCGGAGGTGAACTTGGCTCCTCTGTCACTAGTTGTATATTGCAATGCCTGCTGACCCTGCCTATTAGTGCTCTCACACACTGCTTTCTGCCGTCTTATTGGTATTGCTTCTGGCCATCTGGTGTTCCTATTGATCATCATGAAGAGGTACTACCCCTCGGAGGGGAGCAGGGGTCCCAAGACATGAATGTGGACCAGTCGTCACTGTGTTGTCTGGAACTTGTAAGGTGTCAAAGAAACGAGCAGGTAAAAGTTACTGCTACTTTATTACAGATCCAGGCAGCTTATATTGCGGCCGACTGACGCCGGGCCGCGAGAGACAATGGAATTGACTGTGACCTGAGGTCGAAACAATAAACAATAATATGCAGTGAACGAGTACAAATTACAATACAAAACATACAGAGCTACAATATGGATACAGTCTTGATGCCTGTGAATGAAGAAACATGTGATACACAATGTGTGACATTTGTATAAATACGCATAAAGTAAAAATGATTAAAATGCGTGACCTGGCACGTTTTAGGCGTGACTAATTGAGCTTGAAGAAAATGGGAAGTCACCAAAGAAAACAAGCTCAGCGGAGACTTAATTAATGGCGCCGCCGAAACACTATCCTGGCGCCGATGTGGTGACTTTACAAATACTCCCCCCCCAAGACGAGGGACGCGTCGTCTGACTAATCCCTGTATCTGCTGGGACGCTGAAGGTGCCACGGCTCCTTGAAGATAACGGAGGGCCTCCCGCCTGTGAGGCTGCTGGTTGGGCGGTCCCTTCCTGGGGCGGCCCACGCCTGCGGGGGTGAGGGCGTGCTGGAGTGCGGTTGGGGCGGAAGGGGTGCTGCGTCGCTGCCGGGACTCTCCGACAGGAAGGCGGGCTTTAACCGGTCTATGGAGACCCAGTCGTCCTTGCCTGGGAGTGCCAGCTGGAACGCCTTGCTGTTTCGTTCCAGCACGCGGAAGGGTCCCCTGTAGGGCTTAGTTAGTGGTGGACGGACGGCGTCGACTCTGACGAAGACGTGGGTGGCGGATGACAGCTGTGGCGGCATGAAGGTGGTTGCTTTGTCGATGTATGAGCGCCTGCAAGGGGCGAACTTGCCGCCACGTCGCGGAGCCTCTGCAGTGATGGGGAGTGGCGTTCATCCGTCACAAGCTCTCCCGGCACCACGAGGGTCCCCCATAGGTTTGTTCAGCTGCGGATGGGGTGCCGTCGGCTCTGGGGCGGTCCTCAACCCGAGGAGGACCCACGGCAGCTGATGTTTCCAGTCCTCGGCGGTGCAGCGGGCCATGAGGGATGACTTTAGGGACCTGTGGAACCGTGGTGGTGTGGTGCGTGGTTCCCAGCAGTTGAGCCAGGGCAGACCACAACTCGGAGAGGAAAGCGGGGCCCCTGTCGGTTGTGATGTGGTCCGGGATGCCGAAGCGGCTAACCCAACTGGAGAGCAGGGCCTCGGCGCACGCGCTGGCGGTGGCTTCTTGCATGGGTGTGGCTTTGGGCCACCTCGTCGAACGGTCTACCACCGTCAGGAGGTATCTGGATCCGCCTGATGGGGAAGGGGCCCGACGACGTCGATGTGGATGTGGCGAAGCGGCGCCCTGGCTGTGGGAACTCACCTACCCCGACTGCGTGTGACGACCCACCTTACTGGTCTGGCACTGCAGGCACTGTTTTGCCCAGGCCGTGGCGTCCTTTTGCACCCGTGCCAGACGAACTTTTTTGAAAGCAGTTTGGCCGTGGTCCTGCCGGAGGGGTGTGAGAGGCCATGAATTATGTCGAATACCTGGCGGCGTGAGGCTGGAACCAAAGGGGGCGGGGCTGACCTGTGCTGATGTCACAGAGCAGGCTGGGGCCTTCGGGCGAGGGGTCACGTCCGCCACCTGAGGGGATGTGATGGCGGTGCGGTATGCTGGGGTTTCTGGGTCAGCGGCCTGTTCTCTGGCAAGGTCCTGGTAATCTACACCAAGCTGCACTGCGTTCAACTCGACTCTGGAGAGGGCGTCTGCTACGGGATTTTTCTTGCCGGGAGGTACCTGACGGAACAGGTAAATTCGGCCATGGCTGAGAGGTGGCGCTGCTGTCTGGAAGACCCATGCGTCCCCTGCTTCGTGAAGGCGTGAACCAGTGGCTGGTGGTCTGTGAAGATTGTGAAGGGCGTCCCCTCCAGGAGGAACTTGAAGTGCCGAACTGCGCGGTACATCGCGCAGAGTTCCCTGTCGAAGGTGCTGTAGCGGGTCTCTGCGGGACTGAACTTCTTGCTGAAGAAGGCGATGGGCTGGGGGGCGCCGTTGATGATTTGCTCCAGAACAGCACCGCAGGCGACGTTACTGGCGTCTGTCGTCAGCTGGAGGGGGGCCTTGGGATCCTGGTGTGCCAAGGCGGTTGCCTTGGTGAGGGCGGCCTTCGTCAAGGAAAAGGCCTGCTGCTGGCTGGGTCCCCAAGACAGGGACTTCGGTTGGCCTTTTAGGACTGCCGTCAGGGGGGCCGTGGTGTGCGCGATCCCGGGGATGAACCGCCTGTAGAAGTTTACCATCCCAAGGAACTCCTGGACGGCCTTGATGGAGGTGGGTGTCGGGAACTTGGCTACGGCTGCTACTTTCGATGTAAGAGGGCGGACGCCTGTCGGAGACACCTCGTGACCCAGGAATTCTGCTTTCTGGACGCCGAAGGTACACTTGTCGAAACGGACGACGAGGCCGTTCTCTTGGAGGCGCTGGAGGACTGCTTTGATGTGTCTCTGGTGTTCGCTGTGAGACCTGGAAAATATGAGAATGTCGTCGACGTAGCAGACGCAGAATTTTAGGTCCCCCAGGATGCTGTCCATGAGCCGCTGGAAGGTGGCCCCGGCGTTCCTCAGCCCGAAGGTGGAGAAGGCGAACACATAGGACCCGAAGGGCGTGATGATGGCTGTCTTTGGTATGTCCTCTGGCACAACAGGTACCTGGAAATAAGATTTAAGAAGGTCCAATTTAGTGAATATTTTGGCCCCGTGAAAGGAGGCCGTGAGGTCTTGCATGTTGGGTAGAGGGTAGTGGTCGGGCTCTGTTGCAATGTTGAGCCGCCTGTAGTCGCCGCAGGGTCTCCAGGAGCCGTCCGGTTTCTGCACCATGTGGAGGGGGAGGCCCATGGACTGGAGGCTTTCCTGCAGATGCCCATCTGTTCCATTTCCGCGAATGCTTTTTCGCCTCCTGAAGGCGCTGAGGGGAAGCCTGCGGAACTTCGCATGTGTCGGGGGCCCTTTAGTCACTATATGGTGGTATATGCCGTGCTTGGCTGGGGCCCCGGGGACTTGGCGAAGCTCAGGCTTAAATATCTCAGGGAACTCCGACAGTAGGTGTGCATACTGGTGGGGGGCGACGGCGCTGATGGTGGGTCTGGGTCCCGCCGTTAATGGGAGAGACCGGCAGGAGTCGGTATCGAGGAGGCGCTTTGCGCCCACGTCGACTAGCAGGCCAAAGTGCGCCAGAAAATCGGCCCCAGGAGTGGGGTTCCTACGTCCGCGACGATGAAGTCCCAGGAGTAACTCTGGCCAAGGATGGAGATCGACAGGAGCCTGGTGCCGTAGGAGAGGATGGGGGTTCCGTTGGCGGCCGTCAGGAAAGCGGCCGGGTCTGGTGTCTGGTTGCGGTCCTCTCTGGATGCTGGGAAGACCGATTTAAAGGCCCCTGTGTCGACCAGCATCATCCTGCCGGAGACGGTGTCGCGGACGTAAAAACCTACTGTTTTGAGGCCCTGGGTTCTTCGGCTGCCATGGCGGCCTGTCCTGCTGGCCGCCGCCACCCCGTTTTTGAACGGGCGAATGAACGAGCAGGGTGGCAGGCAGTTTCGGGTGTCCTTTCCGAACCACTTGTGGTAGCGACAGAAGCCGGGGACCTCCATCTGCTGTGGTTCGGTGGACGTCTGTTGGCGATGGCGTTGACGGGCTGCTCTACGTCCTCTTCAGGCTGGACAGAGCTGACCGGCTGTGTGGCCGGTTTTAGCCGCTGTGAAGCCTTGACGGAGTCTGTGAGGTGTTGCGCTGTCTCTATGAGGTCCTCGACAGGCATGGTGTAGGGGTGAGCGATCTGGTTGCGTACCTCCGGGAGGAGTTGGCGAATGTAGATTTCCCGTGTGAAGCTTATCTCCTGCCGCTTCTTTGTGCCACCCAAGTCTGGTAGTGACAGGAGATCTACGACCATGCCCCAAGCATCTCTTGAATTGAGGTCGTGGCGTGGGTTTATGGCAAGGTCGATAGCACGGGCGGCCCGCTCGGCGATGGGCAGGAGCAAGCTTCGAGGAGGAACTTTTTGTGGTGCTGTATGTGAGGGTGTGTGTTTGGTACTTTCGCGAGATGAGTTTTCTGTACACGTCCTCCGGAAGGGCGTTGAGCACTGTGTCGGCCTGTAGGATTTCGTCCGTCAGGTCCACGATTCTGAAGTGGCTCTCCACCCTGCGCAGCCACATCGATGGGTTCCCCTGCGTAAACGGCCGGCAGCTTTACGGTGAGGGCGGCCCGCGATTGTGTTGCCCGGCCGTCGTGTGTTCGGGGCGCTGGTGTGGAGTTGCGGGAGGGCCTCGATGCGGGGGCAGGCGCGGGTGTGATGGGAGGTAGGTAAACCTCCGAGTCCGCGGGGTCCACGTTTAACTGCATGAAGGAGGGGATATCCGCGTCCATGCTCGCTCCTTTGACCCCTTACTGGAGTTGGGTACTTGCGTCAGTCACGCACTTTCGTGCGCCGTGTGGTTCCGCTAGTGGCGCTGGTGGGGTACGCCGACGAGTCAGCACGCTCAAACGCTGGTTACAGCGCCGTGTTTAGGCCGCTAAGAGCGTTTTGGAGAAATCCTGGAGCCAAGACTAAGTCGCCGTGTGAGTCCGCTAATGGCTCCGGGATACTCCGGGGGTCACCACTGTAAGGTGTCAAAGAAACAAGCAGGTAAAAGTTACTGCTACTTTATTACAGATCCAGGCAGCTTATATTGCGGCCGACTGACGCCGGGCCGCGAGAGACAATGGAATTGACTGTGACCTGAGGTCGAAACAATAAACAATAATATGCAGTGAACGAGTACAAATTACAATACAAAACATACAGAGCTACAATATGGATACAGTCTTGATGCCTGTGAATGAAGAAACATGTGATACACAATGTGTGACATTTGTATAAATACGCATAAAGTAAAAATGATTAAAATGCGTGACCTGGCACGTTTTAGGCGTGACTAATTGAGCTTGAAGAAAATGGGAAGTCACCAAAGAAAACAAGCTCAGCAGAGACTTAATTAATGGCGCCGCCGAAACACTATCCTGGCGCCGATGTGGTGACTTTACAAACTCTCCTATCCCCGTTTCTGTGAGCCTAGTTATTTTTTATGTTTAGGAGGCATTCTCTTGCCCATTTTTTGTTGTTCACCTTCATTCCTCACCAGATGTAGTGCTCCGACAGGGTTCGGGCAGTGGATCTGCCTGATGGGTGGGACAGGTTGTAAGTGAGGTTGAAGGCTTTCTTTCTCAACCCTAATGGTAGGTATGGGTGAGGGCATCTGGTACAGTACTCGTCTCACAGGCGATGGTTGTCTCTCCATCATTGATTGGTAAGTCACTCCATGTAAGGGCGGGGTTCTCCCTCCGAAGTCGCAGTAGGTCATCATCCTTCTGAGCCAATGCCATTTCAGGATATGATATCCTGATCTGGACGGTGTTGATGGAGTATCGGGAAAAGGGCATCTGCCACATTGTTAGAAGAGCCCTCTAAGTATCTGATGGTGCAGGAGTGTTTGGCTATAAACAATAGGTGACGCTGCTGTCTTGCTGACCACCCACCTCCACTTTTGGTGAAGGTGTGTACCAACAGTTGGTGGTCCATCAGCACCAAGAATTGTCTTCCTTCTAGTATGTGTCAAAAGTGGCATAGGGCTCTGTGACTGCCAGCAACTCTCGGTTGAACATGGAGTACTTTTGTTCTGCTGGCAACAACTTCTTATTGAAGAATGCCAATGGGCGATGACCATCATATTTGTGTCGTTTGAGTACTGTACCCATTGCTGTGCTACTCATGTCCATCATTAGGGTGAGGGATCTATGGGGTAAAGGAAAGATTAGTGTGGCAGCAGAGGTGATTGCTTTTTTTGGCTAGCTTGAAGGCTTTAGCTTGTTTTTCACACTAATATAATTTTTTAGGTTTTCCTTTCAAGCATTAGGGACATTTCAGCAAGATTGCCTATGAAATGGTTGTAATAGTTATTCATTCCTGTATGAAATGGTTGTGATAGTTAATCATTCCCGCAAATTCTTGGACTGCTTTGATTGTTGTTGGCTTTGGGAAGTCGGTTGGACCTCCGTCGGGAGGGGCTTGACACCTTCAGGGCTTATTTGGTGGCCTAGGAGTTCCACTACAGTACTGCTTGTGCCCATTCACATTTGTCCTTTCAGACTATGAATCAGTTTTCTTTGAATATTTGCAGGACCTGTCTAACATCTTTCTTGTGCTGTTTGATGTTGGGCTGAATATCAGTATGTCATCCTTGTAGAAGGGTAGGTTGCCAAGGATTTCGTCCATCAGATGTAGGCAGGTCGCACCCGAGTCCTGAAGGTTGAAGCAGCTGTAGTTGAAGGGGTGTGCCAAAGGGGGTGATTATGGTAATTTTTTCTATCTTCCTTTGCAACCAGGACTTGGAAGTATACTACCCCTTCAGTAGGTCTTCATGAATATTTTGGTGCCCTCCATCTGGTTTGTTATGTTGGCAATGTTCGGTTGTGAGTACCTGTCAGGTACTGTCTTGATGTTGGGTCGCCATGTGCCGTCAGGTTTTGGTACCATATGGAGTTTACATGCCCAGGGACTGGAGGCTTTTTGGCGTATTCCTGTTCGTTCCATGTCCTGGAAAGCTTGTTTGGCATGGACAAATTTTTCTGGGGCCAAATGTCTGAAACTGGGGACCTTTGGTGATTATATGGTGCTTTTCGGGTTTGGTCAGGTTGTCCTTGAATACCTCCCGGAGCTCCTGTAGAAGGCGACTTATCTCTGATGAAATCGAAGTGATTGGGGCTGTGGGGGCGGGTCATGTGATCAGCTGCTTTTTCGGTACATCTGCCAGCATACTGTGGGCTTTTAGGAAGTCTGCTACATAAAGTGCAACGGTTATGTCTGCTGTGATGAACGGCCAGTTGTACTGCTTCCAAATGACAAATTCAGCAGGGTTCCACTGGCATTGGACACCTGTAGAGTGCTGGGTGTTGTTGGATTGAGGCGTTGGTGCGGGTAGGTTGGCACAAACGACTCGCATTGGTGTTGACCAGGAACCCTGTATTCGATGTTTCATCCGTGATGAAAACACATTGTGTACCTGGAAGAAAGACAAAAGAAAAGCAGGCGCAGTTTCTCTTATGTGGCAACAGGTCTGCCCACACAGACGTTTGGTTTGTTGGGTCACTTTTGCGACCCCTTTGCTTGTTATTTACATGCAGCAGTCATTTTCACATTTTTGGGCGTCATTCCTGAACCTCCAGTGGCAGAAACAAATGCCCTATGGACATTCTTGTTTTGGGCTTGTATTTGGGGTTGCTTTTCCACCTAGGACTCTGGTAGCAGTTTATGGGGGCAGTGGGGCCCTCTGGATCGCTGTCCATCTCTGCATCAGTCTGCTGCTGTGGCTGTGCAGCTACAGGTGGTTGTGTAGGCCGAGTCAACTTGTTGCCCAGGTGGACAGCGTTGACTGTCTTCTGGAAATTGTCGAGGTCCATGGTTGATGGGTTGGGGATGGCCACAACTGTTTGGCAGGGTAATTTTGTGAGTAGTACCTCTCTCACAAGGTCCAACGTAGTTTCTGGTCAGCCATCGTTGTCGGGGATCGTATCTAGCCATTGTAATTGCTTGTAGACGTGTGACGGCCATTGGTCTCCTGTTACTGCCCCTACGTTATCTAGGAATTTTCTAGCTCTGAGGGCAGGCAGCATGCTGAAGGATGAAACTTTGTTGGGCCTTCAGCGCTTCTTAAGTGAGGGTGGTCTGTTGGTTGGCGAGCCATTCTGCAATGTTTGAAAACATTGACTAGCAGGAACTCAAGGACAGCATCGGCTTTGCGGGATGAGGCTGAGATGATCTTAGACCTGAAGATGGTCTCCACTCTGAAGAACCAGGCCTGTGGGTTGTGATATGCAGTAGGCAGTGCTTGCTGCTCTGGCGGTGTCAGTCATCTTCAGGGTCACCAGTATACGAGGTAGCAAGTAAGGTACAGAGTCAAGATGTAATTTTTTTTATACAAAATCTGTGACAGGTCAAGAACTCTTGTGAGCAGAAAGTAGCATTTGACATTTGGGAAAAACAGGCGACATCTATGTACAGTCAGATGTGTTTGCTCACACTTGAAAAATAGTGAACAATTCTATATATGTATTATACAAATTACGAAGAGATTTCAAATACATATGGTTGAAAAGCTTGCAGCATCTGACATACGTTAGTAATTACAGTTCTAACAGTGACAAAGTAGCTTCTGAAAAATGCATAAAAGACTGTTTAAATCAGGAGTGCTGGATATCTGTGTTTCTTAGGAGTGCTCGGGGCATCATGTAGATTTTTGTTTGAAAGCAAGGATGCCCTGAGGTTCCCGGCAACTGGTCAGGACCTCACAATACTATATTACATTTAGCACTGACATGCACATTCAGGTGCATTTCAAGTTGTGGTTATTTTTCATGCAGTATATATCAAATAATATATAATTTTGAGACATGCATTTGAGTAAACTAAAAACTCCACAGGGTAAAGAGGATAAGTAATCATGTGAAAGTGTGTATGCTAAAGTAACCAAATCAAAAGAAAATGAAAGAAATTGATAGGCTTTGACACGCACAAAGCTAACCTTGGTTAACTATTATTTTTGGGAACATGATGAGGAATCACTGTGTATGGACAAAAACTTACTTGGAAAAAGTATTCAGAGGTTACTCTAAAGCATCATATTCCTTCTAGACCCTTTAATTTATAAAACAATACTGTACTAAGTAGAGTAATATTTCAGAGCAAGAGTATGGAGCTGAATACCGTACCTGGAAGAAAATGGTTGAAACAGATTAGGTGAGAGAAGCACTGAGGGGAAGAAAAGGATAAACTGAAAGCTGCTAAGGAATGCAGAGGGAGAATGAGAATGAGTGGAAAATAGGTGCTGGGATCCCCTACTACCTCCAAGTGGTTGACCAATCTGCACCTGCCTCCATACACAATCCAAATTGCATCATGTTTTTTTATACATTGTCTTTTGCATCAATATTATGGTTAATAAAATCACTGAGCAAATATTCATGCACTTTGCTTCCTCTTACAATTTAAGTTGTAAACTCCTCAATGAAGTAATTTTCTTGTTGTCCCAGTCTGCCTTGTTCTTGTACAAACTAGCTGAGTGGTTGATGTGTATGCATAATAAAGCAGACTGGAGCAAATTGATGTAGCATTTGAATGATAGCTTTTGTTAATGAACCTTGTAACATATGGAGCCTACACTAGGCTCCTTCTGTTACAAGGTTCATTAACAAAAGCTATCATTCAAATGCTACATCAATTTGCTCCAGTCTGCTTTATTGTGCATATACATCAATCACTCAGCCAGTTTGTACAAGAACAAGGCAGACTGGGACAATAAAATCACTTCATTTTTTGAATACCATTCAATGAGACTGTGGCAACACCATACAAAATTTCCAACCCACATCAGTAATTTCATACTACAGTGAACGTGACATATGATTATTTTACATCTCTCACCAGTATGAACGTAGAGCAAATGATACCAGCAAAAGTTCAAGAGAACAGAAAAGGTTATTATATGTACAATGAAGTAAGATAGAGGGACTACCATAGAACAAACTAACAAAAGGTCTTTATGTGAAGGTAGGTTTGTCAGTTAATACAGGACTACTGCTAGAACCTAAAGATGGATGTTTTGGCAAAAATGTTTGAACAATCATGATGTCTCCTCAGCAAAAGGCAATCCTGGATTAGGACTGCATTAGAAAAGGGATTTTGACGAAGGAAAAATCTATTTCTGGAGAGGGGACCGTGTCACCCGATGAAAAAGTCCATTCAGCACTTCTTTCTAGGTAATTCCGTTGCTAGATACCAGAGAAAGCTAAATGAAATGCTGGAGTTACTACCCCCAGAGCGAACTCCATCAGATGGAGTCGTGTATGGAAAAGGGTGAACTACAAAAACACGGAACCTTATCCTATAGAGATCCCAAGGTCAAAAGTCCCACAGGGAGGTGCCGTTACAAACCCATGTACCACCCGTGGACAGCACACAAAACACTGCTAGCCGCATTCCATGAAAGCAACACCCCACTAGAATGATGTTTACCATGGGAGGGACATGACACATGATGGGGGTGGGTCATCGGGTGACACGGTCCCCTCTCCAGAAATAGATTTTTCCTTCGTCAAAATCCCTTTTCTGGATCGGGTCCCGTGTCAGCCGATGAAAAATTAACAGAAAAATAAACATAATTCTTAAACTAAAAGATAAAAATTCTAAAGGGGAACAGAAGACCGAAGGTCCAAAAGAAACTTTTAATCACTAGTAACAATAACAATAATGTACAAAAGAAACTGATGTTAGCTTAAAATTAACATGACAATGTGAAAATGTACATAAACAAAATAACTATACAATATTGAAAACCTTATAACTTAAATGTGTCATTTAGACAAATACATGGATAACACAGCCAGGTGAGAAGTCAAGGCAAGCCTGACTGAAATGACCGTAAGGGGATAACTGAGGCAGTGGAGGAGGAAATGACTAGGAATCAGAAAGGGAACCAGAGGGAGGGACAACGTTCCCTGCTGCGACTGCTGAGAATTTAAGAGCTTCTAAGGATTTCAAATAGTGACGTTTGAAAACCAAGGGTGACTTCCAACCGGTGTACCTGGTAAGATCCGTGAAATTCATGTAATGAAAGTAATTAATGGAGGTGGCCACAGCTCTAATATCATGAACTTTTGGGACTGAGTCAGGGTTAGCCTGCTTGATAAAGTAAAGGATCTGTTGTCTAATAGCAGACATAGAGAGATTACCCCCTCCTTCCCTGATAAAGAGAGGCCCAGAAGAGATGTGAGAGGACCTGTCTAAATAAGCCCTCAAAGTATGAACTGGACACAGGGACAGGTCTAGAGGCAGAGGAAGAATTTTCCAAGGCGACCACCTATGCTGCGGATCTTCATTTTTGGCCAGGAAGGTAGGGTGAGGAATCAGCAAAACCTCCCCTGATGGAAGGAAGTCGACGTGGTTGGGTTTCCTAGAGAGTGCAGACAGCTCCGAAATTCTAGCACCCGAAGCCAGGCTAACTAAAAACAATGTTTTCCTCAATAAGGAAAGGTAGGGGCAGGATTGATTATCGATATCTGAGGCTAACTTCAACACGTCATTTAGAAACCAGGAAACCGTATGTGGACGGATTACTGGCCTCAGACGTGCACATGCTTTAGGGATGGAAGAAAAGTAAGGGTCTGTGAGGTCAATTTTGAAACCATACAAGAACACTTTATGTAGAGCCGACTTGACTGTAGTAACAGTACTAGCGGCTAAACCCTTCTCAAACAGTGATCTAAAAAAGGAGATTGCTAAATTAATGGTCATTACTGTAGCCTCAGATTCTCTTAAAAAGAGTGCTAGTTTCTTAATTGCTGAGTCGTACTGACGAAGAGTGGAGGCCCGCTTATCTGATTCTAAGAACATGGTATTGACAGGATCAACGTTAGCATCCCTTTGAGCATGCAAACTTCATAAAGTCCACAAAGCCAGGGCATTTTGGATTTTTGAGGAAGCTGACACAGTCTGAGTTTGTACTACTTGTGTTAGTTTCGGACTGGGGATTCGGATGTGGCGAAGTTTCAGTTCTAGTAGAAGAGGAAACCAGCTGCTCTTTGGCCAGTAGGGAGCCACTAGAGCTACTTGACCCTTGAACGTCCTCAGTTTGTGGAGGACTTTCAACAACAAGTTCACTGGAGGGAACAGATAGATCACCTTCCACCTGTTCCAATCCAATGACATTGCGTCCGTGAAAAGAGCTTGAGGGTCCAGGTTGGGAGCTACGTAATGAGGGAGCTTGTTGTTGAGCTTGGTTGCGAACAAATCTACCTCCAGACCCGGAACTAGTTGGCAGATCCAATTGAACGAGCCCCTGTCTAGGGACCACTCCGACTCGAGGGGAGTTGTCCTGGAGAGAGAATCTGCTACGACGTTCCGGACCCCTGCAAGATGGGTGGCAGATAGGTGCCACTTGTTCTTGCAGGCCAAGGAGAAAAGTGCAATCATTACCTGGTTGATCCTGCTCGATTTTGAACCTCCCCTGTTTATGCAGTGGACTACCGTGGCGCTGTCCAGAACCAGTCTTATGTGAATCTTCTTGGGGAAGAAGCTTTTCAAGGTAAGGAAGACCGCCATGGCCTCCAGAACATTTATATGGAACTGGCGGAACATGAGGACCAAGTCCCTGTACTTCTTGGTGTTGAGAATATCCTCCCCACCCGCTTAAGGAGGCGTCTGTGTGGATAACTAACGCCGGAGGAGGAAATTGAAGGGGGACTGACTTGGACAGGCTCTTGACAGTCGACCAAGGACGGAGTCGTTTCTTCAAGATGTGGGGAATCAGAGACACCTTGTCCCTGAGACTGATATTTGCCCGACTCCGCCACACTCTGTTGATATCCTTCAGTTTCACTTTCAGCAACAGGTCTGTCACCGAAGCGAACTGAAGGGCCCAAGACTCGTTCTTGGGTCCGCCGAGAGGCCCTTTTGGATTTGAGAAACTGTCTGGTTGCTCTGGCTATCTCCTTCCTCTTGGGAGGAGGAAGAGAGAGCTTGTGAGAATTCAGATCCCACTGGATTCCTAGCCATTGAAAACAACTGCTGGGAACCAGGCGGGACTTCTCCTGTTTACACGAAAGCCCAAGGATTCTAGAAAGTCGACCACCACGGATGTAACTCTCCGGCATTCCTCGGCGCTGGATGCCCAGATGATCCAGTCGTCGAGATCGCGCCAGCATAATCCCTTGAGATCGGGTTGCTGTACGACCGTGTCTGTCAACTTGGTAAAAATCCTTGGGGCTATGTTGAGGCCGAAAGGCATCACCTTGAAGGAATATGCCTGCCTTCCGAGCCTGAACCCCAGAAAGGGGAGAACCTTCTCAAACCGGGACGTGATAATAGGCGTCGGAAAGATCTAGAGAGGTGGTTACGGCTCCACGGGGCAGTAGGGTCCGAACTTGGGAGACAGTAAGCATCCGAAACTTGTCGCAACGAATGTAGGAATTCAGACGGGACAAGTCCAGAATTACTCTCCGTTTGTTGGAACCTTTCTTGGAACACTGAAGAGCCTGCCTTGGAACTTCAGAGACCTCACTTTCCTTATAGCCTGTTTCTGTAGGAGATCCTCCACAAAGTCCTCGAGATCCTTGGTCGTAGCCTGATAAAACTTGACTGGTGGAGGGGGATTGTCGATCCAACTCCAGCCTAGGCCCTTGGAAACTATACTCTGAGCCCAGGGACAGAAGGTCCACCGAGCTCGAAAATGGTACAGCCTCCCGCCTACAGGATGTATGTCATCGGTCCTGTGATTGCTTCCCCCCTCTGGAGCCTCTACCTCCCCTGTTCCTGGGAGAGGAGCGGGGGGCTCCCCTTCCCCGAGCGAAGTCACGGGGCTTATTGCCTCTGGTTGATTGTCTGGGGCGAAATTTCCCCTGACTTTCATATGCAGGATTGAAAGCTGGGGAGGAGACATAGGAAGGAGCAGCCAAAGACTGATGTGCTGTGTTTACCAGGACATACTGAGGTGGAGGATGGGAGGAAGAGGTCGAAGGTTGACTTTGTAAAGGAACCTGGACCAAGGACTGAGCTGGAAGACGTTTGAATTGTTTAAATTTCTTACTGGACTTGGTGGGAGGGCTGGCAAGATCAGATTGTTTCCTTTTATAGGGCAGACCCCAACGGGAACGGAGGCTTTGATTGACCCTAGCTGCCTCAGATAAGACTGCATCAACTTCTTCTTGTGGGAAAAGATTAGCACCCCAGATCGAACTCTTAAGAAGCTTATTTGGTTCATGCCGAACTGTGGCTGCTGAAAAGATGTGCTTCCGGCAGGCCAGTCGGGCAGTCATAAAGTCAAACAGATCTTGTTGAAAACTCGCCAAGAGAGATTTCGTCAAGACCTGGAATAATGGATCTTCTCTGTAAACCAAAGAAGTTGCTTCCGCTAAAGCCAAAGAGTTCAAAGACCTGGCGAGCCTTTCCTTAGTATCAGCCTCTGTTTTCAAGAGCGACTCCGGGATCTTAGGGAGCTGCTCACTGAACAGATCAGAGGCGCAGTCTGGGTCAAGCCGAGTCACCGTAAACGTATTAGGGGCTCCCTTCCAGAAGTCGGTGCCTCCGGGAAAGACGAGCGATGTAGGGTCCGTCTCACGGAGATGAGGAAGGGGTTTACCTTCGAAGCAAGCCTGGCTAGTCAGGGAGGCCACTTTCGAAGCGCAAGGGAGAAGGAGAACATCACTGAGAGTGAACATAGTGAACACTCCCTTAGCTGGTGTGAGCTTAGTGTTCTCCGCTTGCCACTCCGTAAGGGTCCTCATCAAAGACGACTGGGCTTGGTCCCTAGGATAGATGAAAGTCTCCTTTGGGACTTTATCAGACCTGTTCCAAACCTCTCCCTTCAGCCTGGCAAAACCAGTGTAGGGAGATGTCAGGTCCGGAGGATAGAACTCTAACTCTTCCACTCTCCTCGTGCCTAAACCCTCTATGGTAAGAGTACCTTCGTACTCGGGAGCATAAAGGGCGAGACGCCAAGGATTCCCTAGATCGAAGGGAGGGAGAGTGGAAGGGTCAGGAACAGAATGCCTAGAACGTTGTTGAGATTCCACCTTCTTTGAAAGAGAATGAAAAGAAGCAGCAAGACCAGACAGCTTACTGTCTACCCTCGTGTCGATCTTCTCAAATCTCGCGTCGATTCTTTCCAGGAATTGTATAATAATAATGTACAAAAGAAACTGATGTTAGCTTAAAATTAACATGACAATGTGAAAAAAGTACATAAACAAAATAACTATACAATATTGAAAACCTTATAACTTAAATGTGTCATTTAGACAAATACATGGATAACACAGCCAGGTGAGAAGTCAAGGCAAGCCTGACTGAAATGACCGTAAGGGGATAACTGAGGCAGTGGAGGAGGAAATGACTAGGAATCAGAAAGGGAACCAGAGGGAGGGACAACGTTCCCTGCCGCGACTGTTGAGAATTTAAGAGCTTCTAAGGATTTCAAATAGTGACGTTTGAAAACCAAGGGTGACTTCCAACCGGTGTACCTGGTAAGATCCGTGAAATTCATGTAATGAAAGTAATTAATGGAGGTGGCCACAGCTCTAATATCATGAACTTTTGGGACTGAGTCAGGGTTAGCCTGCTTGATAAAGTAAAGGATCTGTTGTCTAATAGCAGACATAGAGAGATTACCCCCTCCTTCCCTGATAAAGAGAGGCCCAGAAGAGATGTGAGAGGACCAATGAATGGAATGGATGGCCAAAGGCAGGTGCAAGACACTGCAGGCAGGATGCAGAAGATTTTATTAAACTATATCAGGCAAAACAAAGCTTTGAGAAGTGAGGCAATCTCATCCCAACACCAGCACCTGAAAATGTAACTATCCATGTTTAAACACTACAGTTTCTCGTCTATCGTGCAGCAACTAGGTGATATTTCTCTAGTCTTACCAGTACATGACATCTTGTAGTATTTCACAAACTTACATTCTTGGCTATCTTAGGGTTAACCATCAAGTCACTGAAATGGATATTTTAGTTTTAAGTTTTTCTCAATGAGGGTATTTTGAGTTATCAGAAGATACTGGCTTACTGTAGACCTCCTCTGGGATACAGCATCAAAGACCACTGAATTCCTATAATTTTCAAAAGATTTCACTTCATGGGAACCAGGATTCTGCACTGTTGGATGCTTACTATTTAAGGTAAAAATCCAGGCACTGGGTAGAAGGGTTTACAAAGTACCATGATGAAAAAATATCCAGGGAGGATGGCAATTTAAAACAATAAGTCATGTAAAAACATTCATGAAATCTGCAAGAAGTCGAATAACACTACCATACAATTTAACTATAATTCAATACAAATAATCTGATTTACTATTGGGGTATCCCTGTCAGCAATCAGAATATCCAGTAGAGCAAAATAACAAATTTAAAGGCTATTCTGTACCATGATCACCTGCTGACAACACTGGAGTTATAATAGCCTTCTCTTTTTGAGATGTGACATTGAAACCTGGGAGAGCAAAGAAAGGTTGTCTAGCAGGTGGCCTTATGATACTTAACTGAAGAAATTAAAAATGTAAATCAATGTTCATTAACAATGGCCTCATGATGATAATGTTCATTGTAAAATAGTTATCAGCAGAGAACTGCTGAAAGACATCAACAGTGTCTTCAGTAGTGGCAGTTCCTCGTTGGGTGAGTGGGTTCCGTTCTCAGCTAGCACTCTGCTGGCCGTGAGTTCAAATCTACGACCAGCCAATGAAGAATAAGAGGAATTTATTTCTGGTGACAGAAATTCATTTCTTGCTATAATGTGGTTCGGATTCCACAATAAGCTGTAGGTCCTGTTGCTAGGTAACCAATTGGTTCTTAGCCACATAAAATAAATCTAATCCTTTGGGCCAGCCCTAGGAGAGCTGTTAATCAGCTCAGTGGTCTGGTTAAACTAAGATATACTTAACTTTTTTTCAGTAGTGGCCTTAAAATAATTGTTTGCTGATAGTAACTGTTGCATAACCAGTACACAATTTTCTGTAGTTGAAAGGAACACTACTGGAGTTGACTTATATTCAAGACAGAATGGATGATAGAATTTAGGCCAAAGGCCAAGTGCTAGGACCTATGAGGTCATTCAGTGATGAAAGGGAAACAATAGAGAGGTGTAATAAGAGGAAAACCTTGCAGTTGTACTATGAAATAACTGTTTGGAGGGGGTGGGTAGCAAGGTGGAAGAAAGCAAATATGAATAGAGGCACAGTAAAAGGAATGCAAGGAGTTGCAGTCAACGGCCAAAGGGACACTGCAAGGAACCTTTAGTAATGCCTACAGTGCACTGCTGGAGGTACACTGACAGCACTACCCCACTTCGGGGCAAAAGGTCACTATTAATGAAGAAAATTTGAAGACCTACATATTTCCAGAATCAGCACTGTCCATAACTGCTATAAACAGGTTCCCCTTATGGGTCACTTTCGAGTAGTGTTAGTGCTGACAAAAGGGCTGACAGAGAACTGGACCAGACAAACCGTTACTTGCGATCTAAAGGGCAGCCGCTGAATAACTCTTTAAAGGGATAACAGGTCACAGAATTGGAGCTGGAATATGAGATTTAGGCCAAGCACTTGAACCTGTAAAGTCATTCAGTGCTGAAAACATTGAAACTACTGTAGGAGAGGGTGGTCAGTTAAGAGGAGAGAGAATATGAATGGAAGTACAATACAGTAAAAGGAAAGGGGTTGCAACTAGGGGACAAAATCAGTTGAATACACTAGTTCCATAATTATCAAGTAACATACAGTATCATTAAGGCTTTCAACTACAAAAGAGAAAACATAAAACCTCTGATATCTATGTCACTACAGGTATGAAGTTTTCTTAATAAAAGTATTGTAATACTTACCGGAACACCTGAATTAGCCCTTAATCCCACTAGCCCAAACAACTCTCAATTTCCCGTTCCACTATAGTGGGAATTTTAACAGCCATTGTCACCAACGCTGCAGGTAAAATCTGTCACTTGAGCTACCATAACAAACGGTTGGTAACGCTGACACAGGTGTGTGCTGACACACCCCACTTTCATCAATTGCTTTATTCAAGGTCAAAATTGATGTGGGGAAAGGCGGGTGGGAATCATTCAGGTGTTCAGGTAAGTATTGCAATATTAGTTTTATTATGAAAACTTCATACAGTATTGCAATACACTCCCTGAACACCTGAATTAGCCCGATTAACAACATTTAGAGGAGGAGGGATCAATTCTATTGCATGCCACTTTGACAACCGCAGAGATGGTAGCTCACCAATCTGCTCTGCATAAGATATCCGTTTAGTCATACACTCACCATATCAATCAATTCTTTCAATGAAGAGACATGTTGGAGAGTACTTTGATCGACAGTCAGGTCAGTACTCTTGGTCCGTCAACCTCCCATGTGGCTATTCATAGCCTCTCATGTATGGAGGGAAGTGAAGCAGTGTGCCGAGCCACTGATCCTCCGGATAAGGCCCAACGGTCAATGAGCGAAGAAGTATCTCGGTGCCGATGAAATAGTCTAGCCTACTAGAGCACCCCCTTGGACTCTCATAGGGAAACTATCAAAGACTAAGATACTTAAAAAATACTAAACCTATGTTCATGTGATTATACTATCACTGTTGCCTAAGAATTCTAAAGACTAAAAGGAATTCCTCCATCTGGTTAACCTAAGAACCTCATCACTAAGTGAATACTACCTCAGCTAAATGAATGTCCCTAGATAATAGACTTCGCCGCTACACATGGACTAAGAGAATAACCCTCCGAACCTCCACACTAAGCGAATACCACCTCAGCTAAATGAACACACCCTAGATAATAGACTTTGCCGCTACATGTGGACTAGAGAATAACCCTCCGCACCAAACGAATACCACCTCAGCTAAATGAACTCACCCTACATAATAGACTTCGCGGCTACACGTGGACTAAGAGAATAAGTGAATAACCCTCCGAACCTCTGCACTAAGCGAATACCACCTCAGCTAAACGAACGCACCCTAGATAATAGACTTTGCCGCTACACACTGTTAGAATTTTTTTTACTAATCTATTTACAAATATTAAAAATATTTACAATGCATTTTGTCAACTTGAACACACCTGCAATCAACTTGGTAAGGCAACAGTGTGATTAGCTTACACCCTCCTAATTCTCATAAATGTACAAAACAAGATCAAAAGAAAGGTATATTGCTACTTAGCCACACTGTTCCATTGTTCTATTGGTATCTTAGTATAATTTTAACGTCCCTGTCTAACATCTTGGAGTAACGCTTATACGGTATCTTCACTTAACGGTGGTTGCTACTTGACTACTACTAGTTTTTTTTTTTTTTTGCTCGAGCTAACCCACAAGGGAGGTTCCAGCAATATTTATGCTGGTTTAATTATTTAATTACTTAATTATTTAATTTGATTTACTCAAAGTTATTTTACTTTAAATTAATCCTAATTATAATTAATTCAATTAATCGATATCAAAGCCAAATACGCCATTATATTATTAAATTTCTAACGGTTTCGTTTACGCATTTAACACTTCAGTCATGAACAAAACTCAAGGGTGCGTTTTTAGCAACATTTATTACCTTTAAGAGGAACTAAATTTTTATTTATTAGGAATGCGTAATATTCGTTGTACAATTCCAGCATCCTGAAAGAATTTTCCAACATTCCCCTAGAGGATTGCAATATCATCTATTGCAATTAATATAATATTAAATTAATGAAATACTTAAATTACAACAAACACACCTATGTTATTGATAAAGGTAATTGAGATACTTTGATATTTAATTTTACATAAACCAATTATTATTTAATATTAATGTTTATGTAACTTATTTGTACATTATTTTATGCACAAGGTATTTCCTCTCTTCCACAAGAATGCAAGAGTAGCAATTTAAAGTCTCTTTTCTATGAGAGAAGAAAAGTAGCATTTGTCCTCACTTGTTCCAAGCAAGGTTGCTTCAAACAAGTGTAGCATTTTAGTATTGACTTACAAATACAATTTTACTAATCCTAAATGCTAATTTACTAAGAATATTTACATGTGAACAAACCTTTATACACTACAAATGGGCAATATGATCCCTCATCATTTGCTGAAATCGTTCTGTGGCCTTTCTTTATGGTCTGACAGACCTTTATGTTCCAGGGACAGCAGGCCCATTACTACCATTATTATTTATTATAATTACATTGGGCCCACTATCAGGAGGATTATCAGACACCACTGTATCAGCCCCAGCTTGAACACTTGACTGCCTAGTTGATATTTCCATAGGAAAGAGATTTGAAATAGAGTGGTATTCAATTGCACCATTTCCCTGCTTAAGCTTGACTGATCTTATTTTATTGCCAAAGCCCATTACAAGTTCCAAAACCTTCCCTAACATCCAAAAGGGTCTAGGTTTGTTAAAAGCTTTTATCAAAACATCACCACCTACCCTGATTCTATCTTCCCACCTACTCTGATAAATATTTCAAGAATGCTCCCTCAGACTTAGATAATTTTTGTACCACAAAGTTTTGAAATTATTCAATATTTCTTCCTGTAATACTAAGGTATTTTCCAAAGCACCAGAATCTTGCTCTCACCAAATTTCCTCTTCTTCCTTCCTCAAGACTAAGGAGGAATTTCCATGAAGTCTTAAAAATGAATTTTGAGTGATGAATTCAAGGTTGGCAGTACTAGATCTATAAGTAAGAAGTCTACAATTTATTGCTAATTTAATATTAGATAAGGTGGTTAACAAATCAAAATAAGAAAGCCTAGATCTTCCAATGGCTTTATAAAGGCAGTTTTTTACAATTCTAATCAGCCTTTCCCAGGCAGCCCCTACCCAGGCAGAATACAAAGGGATTCCGATATGTTTGACGTTACACTTTTCCATTTCCTCTCAAAATTCTTTAGTTGCTAAAGAGGATTCCAATATGCAACCACCTTTTACAAAGGTTTTAGCATTATCACTATATACATATTTAGGAACAGCATACATATTGCAGAACCTTTGAAAAGCCAACAGAAAATTACGGGTAGACATATCAGGTAATAGTTCAAAATGCACTGCTATTATATTAAGGCAGGTAAATATTAAAATGAACACTTTGACATTATTCCCAGTTACTTCATCCTTCACCCAGAAATGCCCTTTGTAATCAGTTCCAACATGCGTAAAGGGTTTTACCAAATTCATGTGGTGTTTAGGCATGTCTACCATTCTAGGATATTTGTAAGCCAATGCATTATATTTCTTGCACACTGTCAAATCAATAATAAGTAAATGCACAGTTACTAAACCTTTAGGTTTCCAGTATCCCTGTTCCCTAAGGTAATTTAAAGTAGTTCCCGTCCCCATATGTTGAATCTTGGAATGACAATAATTTACATATAACAAAGTAAATTGATGCCCTTTACGTAATAACACAGGGCTGTTTACATTATAATCAAAATACAAACATTTAGCTATTCCTCCTCTTGATCACAGGACCCCATTATCATCAAGGAATAAATTTAAGTTTGATACTAATATTGGAATATCTCTATCAGTTTTACCTTCCTGCTGTAAGAATTCTATTTCTTTGGAGAAGTGCTCAGACTGTGCCGTCTTAATCCAATATTCTAAAGCCTTAACCTTAGGATCCCCTCCCTTTACTTTACATTCAAGTTTAAACAAATAACTAGTACACTTTAACAATTGATCATAACTAGAAAATTTATTTATATTCAAAATGCCAGTGTTTACTCTATTCACAGCATTAACATAATTTACATTGTCACCTTACATTCCGGGGTAAATACTTAATAGCGGATATTTAGGCCAATTATCAAAATTATTAGATGGCCAATCAGGTCCTTCTCACCAACAATTCCTTTGTGACAAGTACTTTCCATATGACACTCTTGTAATTAAATCAGCTGGGTTCTGGTCAGTATGCACATAATGATAAACTATAGGGATGTCTAATTCATTGGAGAAATCACTAGCAAGACTATCTGCCTCCAATATCCGTTTCTTAAAAATTTAGATTTTACTTTAGGCTCTTCTGTTATAATCCAATTCAGCACTACTTGAGCATCAACACAAATATTTACAAATTGAAACTGAATATTATTATAAGTTTCCATTAAGGTTGGTAAACACTTCAAAGCTAAGACTACTCCCATTAATTCTAAAGTAGGTACACTGTGTTCGTTACCCCTTTTTAAAGGAGCGAGCTTTGCTTTAGCAAATAAGAAAGTACTTTTTATTTTCATCACATGCATACAACACAAACCCATAAGCTTCAGCAGAACTATCACAAAATATATGCAGTCCATAAGATTTCTGTTCATTTATGGTTTGTCTAGGAAATGGTAACAGAGTTAACATTTCAAAATCTTTACTGATAGTTTTCATTTCATTTATTATTTCTTTGGGCACCTTCTGATCCCATTCTATTCCTAACTTCAAACTTTGCGCATGAGGATTCTACCTTTAATAGTGACTGGTAAAACAAAGTTAAGTGGATCAAAAACCTTAGATATTTCTGATAAAACTTTCCTTTTGGTGTCAGCTTCTGCTTCTACCACACAATCAGCTATACTTAAAGTGTCATTATTTACATTACACCCTAATACCTTCTCCTCTGTGCATCCATGCTCTACTAACCTATCATCAGATTTCATGGTCTCCCTAAGAATTCCATGATCTCAAAGTGAATCCACCTACCTTCATTCTTGAAAAACAAAGATTGTATAGCTCATGTAATTCACCTATGTCACTGCTAGTCACTATCAAATTATCTACATAAAACTTGTTACCTAATATTTGCCTACACTTGTCTTGAGGATATGACTCATTATGTTGTTTCATTACATAATTCTTCAAGATAAAAGGAGAAGTATATCCAAAAACAATAGTTTTATATCGATAACAAACTAATTTATTTCCTCTTCTCCAAAAGAAGCTAAATCTATTCTGATCATATTCACTGGCCAACTTAATCATAAGAAAGGCAGACTTTATGTCGGCTAACATAGCATACTGATTAGTTCTGAAATAAAAAAGCAATTTCAAAATGGAACCCATCAAGTCAATACCAGTATAAGCAGCCTCATTTACAGATGGCAGTTCCTTTGAGGTTTTCAAAGAACAATTGGAAACTGGCACTATTTTAGCTGTTGTTCGTTCTTCAGTTCTGATTACTGGCCTATGTGGAATCCAAGTGTAATCTTCATAATTGGCAGGATCTACTAATATTTCTTCTATAATTCCTTCTTTCAATTGATTATCAAAGACTTCCTCATATTTCTTTACTAAACCATGCCTATTAAGAAGTTCCATAGTTCTATCTAACACTTTAAGTGCTAGAAAATTATTAGAATGTACTTTGGTGATTTTGTCAGCATACCAAGGTAAGTTAACATAATAATGCCCATCCTTTAAAGTAATTCCTTCTTTAAACTTCTCTATTTGTTGTTTATCAAAAGACACTAACACTTTGTCACTATTCTTAATCCCCATAGACTCAAAACTAAAGAGATTTTCAAGTCCATTATCTATTTCACAATCAGTTAGTATATGCTCAGGAGGGTATACTAAATTTACCATAGTCTTTGTTCTAGCACTAATATATTCAACATTGACAGGCTTTCTTACATGAGCATCAAACAGTTCCTTGCCTTGTTTTGACTCAAGAAAATTGAATACATTCCCTATAGGAGCTACCTTGTTATTTATAACTGAACAATTACCTCCAGCACATATCTCTTTATGAAATGAAAAATACTGAATTATATCAATACCAATTAACATTTCAATTTCAAATTCTTCATGATTCCCATGTCCATTGAAGGCTTCATCAGCTAATTTGAAATTTGCAGCCTTTAATTTATCAACCACTAAATTTATGCAAGGAATTTCAAACCTAATGCTCACTTTTTCATCTACCAATAAAGGACCAAAATAAACCTTATTTTCAATTTTTATGCCAGTAGACACCTATATAGGTACTAACATCATGATCAACACTATACAAATTGTCATAACTAGAACACAAGTCTATAGAAGCTCTTTTCATAATATGAGATCTCTGACTCCCGCAATCGATCAGGCCTCTTATTTTACGATACCTTTTTCCATCCTTAAGCTCTAAGGTCATAGTAGGCAAAATGTTTTCTATTCCTATATTGCGCATAGTATAACACAAATTTACATTAGTAATAGTAGGAGATTTTTTGTTTGGGCAGAGAGGGGTTATATGTTTTCTCCTTTTACACACCATACATGGAAAGTGCAATTTTCCCTTTTTTCCATAACACACTGATTCATTATGCCCAGAGCCAGCACATCTAGGACAAAGAGACAATTCTAATATTGTGGCTATTTTGGCTTCATAAGTTTTAAATTTCTCACAATTACCAAATGAGTGTCCAGCTGCAGCACATAGTTTACAAAAAATTTTAGATGGTTTACTAACTACTGATTCAAAGTTTTGCACAGTAGGAAACTTTTCCTCTTTAACCTGCATTAGGCCTCCAGCTACATTATTACTAGGTGATTTTTTTCTTTCTTTTATTCCTTTACTGGCTGCATTTGTCTTACTTAGGGTTTTCAGAGCATCTTTATAATTGTCAAAAATTTCAGTCAATGTAGGGTAATTATTAGAGGTTTCATTAACTCTCTTAATACTGCTTTAGGTAATTTGCTCACGATTATATGGCTCACAAATATATTCCCTGGAGTATTCTCCAAAAAATCAACCCCATAATATGTATGTACAACTTAATATTTGTGAACTTTGAATCATGCTCATTACTGGGAGTCGAACTTAATATATTCTTTAAGAATTTCATCAATAATAAAATTTTTGTCTAGAAACTCTTCATCAAGTAACTTTATTGCAGCAGCATAATTTTCATTACTGACAACTTGTTTAAGAGCATAACCTTTAAGATACCCAAGTAAATATGATAACTTAGCAGGATCAGAATAATGTTTCTTAGAACCAATGACATTATCAAACTGGTGCTTGAAATTGGGGTAAGCAAATTTATCCTTTTCTCTACCATTGAAAAAACTACACTGCAAAGGAGGTGGTTTCCCTTCTGACATGAACTCACTCCAACCCTTCATGTTCACATCAGAAGATGGAACCACCCTATCAACTAGTCTTCAAATTCATCTAAACTAATAGCTATATTTATATTGTATGTAGCTTGACAATCCAATTCTACATTAAAGAAAGTACTATCCTTTTTCTCTAGCGCTGTTTTTTGCATTATAAGATTAATTACCTCATCACACGCCTTGACTTTCGAAATTTCAGCATCAATTTCCTTTATTTGCCTTCTGCACAAAGTAGTAGAAAGTATTCCACTTTGATGTAACTCAGCAAGTTTCTTGCAATATATCGTTAATTTTCACTTATGAGAGGCTCTACTAGTTCTGATAGCACTTACTTTCTTTTTAATTACTTCCAAGGACAATTCAGCTGGTTTATCCCCAAGCTCCTGCAGTATTTCTGATTTAGCAGCCATGGTGAATGCACAGAGAAGAAGACATAGACCCAACAAACAAATAAACAATAATAAAAGGTCCGCTACTCCCCAACATCATGCACTTTACTGCCTTATGTTAAGGGCATACTTCACGCCATTAACCAACGCTTGCCTAAACTTGGCCAACCCAGCACTTGACAAGTGTACCCCATCAGCAGTGAACTGCTCATCACTCTCTAGATAGCCGTTACCGCCAAGCTGCACTATGCTGTCTAGCAAACCTTTACGTTTTATTTCCCCATTTAAATAAGCGTTTACTATATTGCGATGCTTTCTAAATTCATCATGCTCGGGTGCACCAAACCTATTTCCTTGACGAGGCCTTGCATTGCCAACCTGATGGCTCAACTTGCATTGCCAACCTGATGCAGCTCGGTGGCAAAACGTTGCTTAGCTGGCTATAAAACAACTTCAAATGGCCCTGCAATTCATCGTTGGTTAATGAACTAACTATCGAATTACCTCCAAAATCAACCGCAATGATGTCCGGATAAGCACCACCAACTAAGTTGAACAACTCTAGGTGTTCCAAAAAGTGAGAAAAATCCTTTCCCAGATATGATTGGAATTGTACTTCAAGGTCTACTGTTGAATTATCCTCTAAAAGCAACCAGGTGAACTGAGGCCAATTTTCCAATTGCTGGATATCACGTACATATGAATGGCCTAATATTAATAATCACATAATGCTACTAGGCCTAGGCTATATTAAACTGACTCAACAGACTGCAGAACTTCTGAACTCAATTGAGTTATGGAAGGACACACAGCTCATTAAATAAGTTCAACAACCATTTAATCCTACTCTATATACTATTACTATATTTACACAAAAATAAACTAAAATGCCGAATAGTCAAAACATTAGCTACTAAAAAAAACTTGTTTACATTGCAAAACTAAAATATATTAAATCTATTTTTTATTAAATATATTAAATACCTGTAGAACTTATGTTAGAATTCTTTTTCACTAACACCTATTTACAAATATTAAAAATATTTACAATGCATTTTGTCTACTTAAACACACCTGCAATCAACTTGGTAAGGCAACAGTGTGGTTAGCTTACACCCTCCTAATTCTCATAAATGTACAAAACGAGATCAAAAGAAAGGTACATACAGGCAGTCCCCGGTTTACGACGGGGGTTCCGTTTTTACACCATGTCGTAAACCGAAAAATCGTCGAAAATCACGAAAAATCCTAAGAAAACCTTATTTTTAATGCTTCAGGTGTATTGAAAATGACGTAAACTGCACTTTTATTGAGTTTTTCATCAAAAAACCTCCAAATTTTTATTATTCTGCCGTTTTGGAGCCATATTTCTTCCGTCGGATCGGCGTACGACATGTCGTAACCCCGGAACATGCGTCGTAAACCAGGAAATAATTTCTGATGAATATATTTGAAAAGCGTCGTAACCTCGGAACGTCGTAAGCCGGACCCGTCATAAACCAGGGACTGCCTTATATTGCAGCCACACTGTTCCGTTGTTCTACAGGTGTCTTCATAGAATTCTAACGTCCTTGTCTAACGTCTTGGAGTAACGCTTTACAGTATACGGTATCTTCACTAAACGGTGGTTGCTACTTGACTAATACTAGCTTTTTTTTTCCACTCGAGCCAACCCACAAGGGGAGGTTCCAACAATATTTATGCTGGTTTAATTATTTGATTACTTCATTATTTTATTTGACTTACTCAAAGTTATTTTACTTTAAATTAATCCTAATTATAATTAATTCAATTAATCGATATCAAAGCCAAATACGCCATTATATTTATTAAATTACTAACGGTTTCGTTTACGCATTTAATACTTCAGTCATGAACAAAACTCAAGGGTGCGTTTTTAGCAACATTTATTACCTCTAAGAGGAACTAAATTTTTATTAGGAATGCGCAATATTCATTACAATTCCATAATCCTGAAAGAATTTTCCAACAACACTATGAGGCAAATCAAATGTCTCTAAGAAAGTAAACACTGAGACAGACTTCCAAGTAGCTGCTTCCAGAATAGATGGCAGTGAATAATTCCTGGGAAAGGAAGATGAAGTGGACATACTCTGAATACTATGCGGTCGGGGAAATACAGAGCTGAAGACGACGAAGAACAACCCTGAGAAGCCTGGGAAATCACCTCCCTCCGAAAGTAACTAATCGCATTCTTTGACAGCGGACGGGAAGGATTCTGCAGAGAGAAAAGATGCATGTGAGGAAGCGGACGGAGTTTCCCAACCTTTGATAAATAGACTTTAATGCTCGCACCAGACATAAAGATATCTCCGCTGGATCGCCGGTAACAAACACTTGCAGATAAAGAACTTTAAACGAGTGAGGCAGAGTTTTAACCTCCGAATCTGTCTTCGCCGGAAATTCCAGAAGACAGACAAATACGTATCATTTCTCGCATAGGAACCCGACTTAGAAACTGCCTGAAGCTCGCCCAACCTTTTAGCTGAAGCTAAGGCCATAAGAAAAGGCAACTTCTTAGTGTCTTAATGTTATAGCTTCAATGGGTTCAAAGGCACGGGAACGCAAGAAATATATTGAAGTACTTCCAATAAGTCCCATGAAGGGGGCCTCGAGTTGGCAAAACAGGACGTTCAGTCTTAAAAGAATGTAATAAATCATCGATTATCTTATTACTTGAAACTTCAGGAACGTGGAAACTAATTGTACCGCTAATCGTTGAGCAGTAGTCAGCAATAGCTGAATACAAAAAACACTTGACTTTCCGAAGGAATAAAAGAAAATCAGCTATTTTGGCTATGGAAGGTCTAGAGATGGAATGACCTTCCTTACTACACTAACTTCTATACCTTGTCCAGCTGAACCTGGTAAGGCTTACGGGTTGACTTACTCAAGCTAAAAGAAAATATCTAGACACAGCTTTAGGGAGTCCGGACTGTTTAGCGGCTCTCTCTAGTCGCCCTGCAACTAGGTACAGCATGCAAGGGTTTGGATAATAATAGTGAGAATGCGGTCATCTGAGGAGAAGTTTCGCATAGGTAGGGACATCGGAACTTCCGTAGGGAGCTCTAGGAGTTCCGGAAACCAAGCATGTTATGGCGAGCAGGGAGCTATTAGTCATATTCGTCTTGACACTCGACTGCAATTTCCCTATTACCTGATGAATGGGACCAGGAAAAGTTATGCCCACTTTCCTAGAAGGGAAAAAGAGGGCTATGTGTTCCGCGATCTTCTTCCGAAGCCTGGGACTTCTTAGGAGTCAAGGGAGGCTGGCTTGAACTCAAGGTCGAGCCGAGATGACTAAGACCCAGAGGTCTTAGCCATTGTCCAAAGGACAGGGCAGTGCCCTGGTACGAACCTTGATTACCGAGGTATCTGGCAAATCTCTGAAAGAGAAAGGCAGAACTAAGTAAAGGTTCGTTCCTAAGGGTCGAGCCAACTCGGGTCTTACGAAACCGGAGATCCAAATTGGGACAAAGTCCTTCTTAGCACCAGAATTGCCCACAGAACTGTAGTCGGCAAGACCCTCCGAGGCAATTAGAATTCATAATCTGTCAAGGCAGGAGAGAAGCTTGGTGTCTCGACCTGAATGAACTCCTTGTCCAAAGAAAAGAATTCATCTGGTCGAGAACGCTCTAAGAAGCAAGGACCTTGGGCAAGGACCGCGGCGGCCCCCAACACTTGGCCCCATGGGAACTGCAAGGGGTGCAAGAGATGAAGATTACCCATTAGGGGAGCCGTGCTCCTGTCACAGGGACCCCTGTGCTGAGTTCTCCAAAAAACGAAGAGGAAGACCCACGCTGCTTCCGAAGCGTGAAACTCCTGTACCTCTCTCATTGAAAGGAGACCTAGACAGATCCCAAGAAACCTTCCTCGGCTAACTGGTTGTATTACAAGACAATCGGTCCCCTCACCCAAAGCACGCCATGAAGCCAAACTCCAAAGACAAATTCGTCAGAGCTCTCTCTGTCCATCTCGCGCCTCTTGGAACAACCGAGAGGAAAAGCGAACAGTTGAGGAGAGAGTGTACCCCTACCTGTCCTGCAACTAAGATAAGCAGAAGAGGCGGACCTTGAGCGGTAATCAACCGAAGGAGATTACTGCCACACTGAGGAAGAGAGCTCGTGCCGTGGCAAAGCGCTTTCCAGGGAAGAGCAGAAAGTTCACTCAAACAGAGCCAAGAACCCGATTCAGAAAAACTGAGTGGGGCTGAGCCAAGCCACACCAAACCGAGCCGGTAACACATACGCAATCCAGACTGGGTGGTATGCAGTGGACTGGGAGACAGGCGGGGTGAGCCAAGCCAGTCTCAAAAGCGCAACCAGGGGCTGGGCAGGGCGAGCAAGCCGAGCCGATCATGCGAACACAATCGGAACTAGACGGGGGGACCTCGTCTGCCGTGAACTAGCGCTAGTTCCTGAACTCTAAACTCCTTCGAGGTGGAGGCCCCTTGAGAAGAAGGTTCAAAGAGGAATTCTGTGTCTGCTATCCTGCATGCTCAAACCCTAAGGTTCGAGACACAAGGATGAAACCCGGCCAAGCAACCGAAGCAGCTGGCGGGCAGTATCGAGACACCTGCTGTCTCAGCACCGAGACACCTGGGTGTCTCGGCACTTTCTCTCATCCTGTGCCTCTCGTCAGGAGAGCGCTTGTGATTCATAGAATTTGAGCGACCTACAAGATACCCAAAAATCGGGAGCAGCTGCTTTCAGTTTCCTAAGAAATCGAAGAGAGCCAGGCACAGAACCAGTCTTAGACACAGACTTCTGAGACTGGCAACGAGGGTGTGGCCTCCAGGAAAATGCGAACAGCCGACAAGAAAAACTTGTCTCCCGGAAGAGAATGAGTCCCTTAGGAGTCCCCACAGGACTCCCAAAGGGAAACTCTTCCCTGCTTCTTCTGGTGTTCGAACCGATAGGATCGAGACACCAAGCTGGGAACCTGACCGTGCACCGGTAAGCACTCAGGGAGCCCTTGTGGTGCTGGCAGGAAGAACTGAGACACCTGGGTGCCTCAGCCCTTTCGCACAATTCCCGAACTGGGCCGGGGAGAGTACTCTCCAGACCAGATCTGGATACTTGATATTCCACTGAATCTCGAGCACTTGGAGTGGCTCGTGAACGAGCACCCGAAGCAGCCCGCGTCTTAAAGGCGGAACCTCTAGGACTGGGAACGGAATTGCCAACCGAGGTCTGCGCGCCAACAGCTCCCAAAACACAAAACTCAGGGGCATGTGAATCGGTTTCCTAACCCGGAGTTCGGGAAGAGCCAACGAGAGACCCACGGCTTCCTCAGAAGGAGGCAGTCCCTAGACATCCAAGGGAATCAAGGTCGATGGAGGTCTGTCCGGTTCCCGGGACCCCCTCGAACTTGGGAAAGGAAGGGAAGAGGCAGCAGAAGACAAAATCGAAGATAAGTTTAAGAAGATGGCGGCTACTTCCACAGAGCGACTTCCTTCACCTTCACTCTGACATCTTGTACTGGATGGTGACCATGAAACATCGTAACCTCCTGGGGAGCTAGGCAGGAACACAACGGAAGCGCCCCAGGACACGACCACCAGGAGAAGCACCAGGCACGATCAGGACAGCCGATGTAGGAGCTATGGAAGCAGTCTGGGAGGCAGGAGCTACCGCAGTGGCCAGGAACGTCACATGAAAGTCACCAGCAGCAACAGGAACGATCAGGACAGTTGCAGCAGGAGACCAGGAAAAGCCACCCAGAGACTGTCGTCGAGTTAACAGGAGCATAAAGCAGGAAACAGCAGGAGCAGATGGACCAAAGATATGCCAGAGACAGTGCCATAGCATACATGAAGGCCAGCAATGACAGCGATCGATCCACATCGTCGGGAACAGAGTTGGAACAATCCTAACGTGGAACTATGCCATTCCAACCAGGTACTGTGGTCGATCCCGAAGCAACACTGAATGAACGTCGGAACTCCTTCATGCAAGATAACCCCTGAGATATCCAGCCAACTACTGCTGTGCCTGCAATGCTCACTGTCAACCTGAAAGAAAAAGCAAAGATGATTAGTAGAGGGAGACAGACTCCTCTCGGCCTCGTGATCTTCGCCCCACGAGCGAGCAAAGAGGGCAAAGGAGAGATCTCTACCGAAGGAGAGGTAAGGAAGAACTTACAGTGAGAGAGAAGGAAGGAGGGAAGGCCACCAAGGGCGCCGTGGAAGAGGAACTTACCAACACCACCTGCAACCCCCAGCAACTCTATAGCGCAGGGGGCGAAAACAACACTCAGCACAAGTAGGAAGAAAGTAGTCATGCCCTTGTACACGGAGGGCGGGAGCCCAACAAGGGAAGGGAACTCTTACGTCACGATCAGTGTACGGAGTGAAGATATTACATCCCAATCTAATAACTCCAAACATACAGGGGAACGCCTTCAGTTTCTAAATAAAAGGCTACTGGAAGAGAAGCATTACCACTTGGTTATGCCCCTCTAAATACGCCCTTGGCCATCAAACCCAAGACACAGACGCAGGGGAACAACGGCTTATGCAAGGCTATCACAAATCATGGGTTTGTATTAATATCAAACACACGCAATATATACACAAAAATACAGGAGATCCCACCGGGATAATAAAGAGCTTAACGACAGTCAGGCAAAGAGATCCGAAAACACATCTACAACGCATGACGGCCAAAAGCAAACTGGAATGTTTACATCTGGGCAGGCAGGTATTCCTGCCTACCTGGCGGTAGTTACTGCCTAACCACTTTGTTCATGAGTTTAACGGCCATGTCCAGGTCCACCGTAAGTAATTCCTAATGTAAAGGACCAATGGTTCATATATCGTGTCAAAACAAAAGCAGCTTATAAAAAACAAAAACAGAAAGAAATATAAGTAACTCAGAGTATGAATCCAAACGCTGTTTTCCTCAACATAGAGTTAACGGTGTAACGTGAATGTTTGGATAATTATTTATAGGCTTCGGACCCCCCAGCCCTCCTTTTTCCTCAGTAAGGAGTCGGCCTGTGTACCAAAAGCTTCCCTAAAAGAGTGTGCATGCGTGGCAGCATTCGAAATAGTACTAGTAATGAAAGTATTCGTCTTAATAATGGCTACCTTTGTCGTCTTGTTCCTCCTGTGTTAGTGGATGGGTTTTTTGTCTCTGTAATGCCGTATACAGTAAAATTTGGTTGCCTTGTAAAGTCCCCGCTAAGCGGGTTTTCTATGGTGAACCGCCCGTTTTCTACAGTAACGCTCCTACGAGATTGGGTCAAGCAAAAATAGCCACATTTTATCTATGTAAATACGTATCTACTACTAATTCATTTGCTCCTGCTTTCTTTGTACATGTGTTAGAATATTGTTGTGTTAATTTTTAACTTACCTTTTGTGTTACTTGTATTTACCTATTATAATTAACACCGAGAGTAACTGACCTCGGGTCACCTGTATTCTATTGTAATCCTCTGTGTGACATCCGCACGCTGCCTTATAAGCGGCCTGCGTTCTGAATAAACTAGCAGTACATGTCCACCTGCTCATTATTTTGCACCTCATAGCTTCTCACCCCTTTGGCCTACCCCACCCATAACCCTGCTTTCCCTAGGGGTCTCCTAAATTGTAGGATAGTAACAAGCAGGGGAGCAAATCACCCATAACCCCACTTTCCCACGGATCCCCTAGCTTGTTGGATGAAGTTCTGTGGTTAGTTACTGGTTAATTACAACTGTGCAACAAAAATTGAAGGTAAATCCATAATTAGCAACCAAAAAACTGTAGGAAAAGTTAAGTTGGGAAATTGCTGCCGCAGAACTACTACTTAGTTCTACCCTCCCGCCTCCCAGACAGTAGTTAATTGCCTAGCCACCTTGCTCAAAAGTTGGTAATTCTAAGCCCGCTGTCCGCGGTGAGGTAGCCTATGGCAGTTGACGTTTTTCTATAGAACTTGACCTGCTGAACAAGAATTTCAAGTAAAATTTTGTCGGTCGGCTGTAACTAAAGCGTAATGAAGCTTGAAGACTGCACACCGGTACATGGGTCCCCTGCACTGGCGCATACAGCTCAAGGGTAAATTACAGTTCAGCTGCAGCCGACGGGCAAAATGTTACCCTAAACTCATGCAAAGCAAGCAAAGCAACACTGAAAAACGTCAAATGCCACAGGCTACCTCAACTGCACACTAACCGTTGCTTGTGACCGCGCGGCGAAACGTAAACGTAAACAAATCCGCCATCTTGGGTTACGTAACCACTAGGGAGCCATATGTTCAGCAAGGGGGAGTTGGTACTGCACAAAAGGTACAAGTTGGTAAAGTGACGTAGGGCTGTTATGTTGAAACATGGCGGTAAATGACAGTTACCAAAAATAATAATGCTCCTACGTGAAAAGCACTAAAACCTAATAACACCAAAACACAGGTGACCTAACTACCTAATAATAAAGAAGGTAGTTTAGGAACCTTACCTTAAAGGGGTGGAGGATACAATTCAGCCGCCGCCTTTACGAACGCTGGAGCCTCGTCTTCGGGTCATCGAGTGGATTTTAAAATATGCCACTGCCAAATACCCGACGCCAGTTGTACCTCCCTCGTCCGTACCTGGCGTCGTCTCACGGTTCCCTCCACCTCCTCTCAATAGTGTTTGTATGAGCACCAGTTACTGGGTCCACAAAGTTCATGGAGTGGTTGACGGTTAAGTGTACGTAGCCTTCGTCCTTCAGGCAGTCATAAGCTCTCCAGCAATCAGATACAATAGTTGTCCCGGTACAATGTAGTCCTTGATGACAGCAAGCAAAGTCGCGCTAGTTCTGTTGTCTACTGGCACCACAAAACTCTCGAGTCTGCCTGCAGACACCACCAAAACCCACTGGCCTTCAATGACCCTGCCTACATTATACTTGCGCTTACCAAACTTTGCTTCGTCAATCTCAACAGTTGTACCGGGGCCACCTATTTGCTTCTTCTGCCGGATACACCAATTTACTATGACCTGAAACCAAAAATTCGGTTAGGGAAGTGAATAAAGGTTGATCACAAAACCATCCACTAAAAAAAATAAAACCAAAAAAACTTACTTCCCTGCAGTAGCTGGACCAGTCATTAATAGCTACGTCACTTAAACCTAGTTCTGTCCTCACAACCCTATAGTTAAAGAAATCACTAACGTAAATGTAAGTGAAGAAGAGGACAGTCTCAACATCCATGAGGGACCCAGAAAACCAGGTGCCCTTAAACAATGAGAGGTAGTAATTGCACCTCCTTCTCTTCTGCTTCTGGCGTGGGGCATACGACCTGTCGCACCTGAAAGTAAGGGAAAAAAAAAAAGCAAATTGCTCGTTACAACCCTCAAAAATGAAAATATAATGAACGTACACAACGAATGGTATAGCTCTTTAAGGAATATTTGAGCCCACTTTAGTTTTGAAAACTGCATTGCAGTTAGATGTAAAAATCAACAGGTAAGGTGTAACTAATAACCTGAATGCCTTCTTCTGCAGGTCAAGCCTACACTCCTTGCCACAGTGAGGGCAAAAGGCTTGTTTCCTCAAAAGGCCGTGGTCTTGCGAGAATTCTATAAGGCGTTCATAATGCCCTGAGTAATAAGAAGAGAAATCCTTGTAACTAAGGAAGCAATTCCCACAGGTAAGTGGCAAATTCCCCTTGGTTACAGGCTCAGAAGAGCAGGAGGTTCCGGGAGTCACGTCCGCCATCGTGCTGGGTTGAAGGGTGAGTGAACTGTGCCGGTGAACTGCACCGGAACAGGGTAGGAAGGATGAAGTTGGGGGGTGCTAAAAGTGTATTTCTGCTTTCAGTTTTGGGGTAGCAGAACGGCGCTGCGCGCCTTATCCGCATTTTTAAAATAATCTGGCAGGCTCGTATGCTCTGGCAAGCGGTAATATTGCGCTGCGCGCGCCAACCACAGGGCTTACAAAATATGTAAAAAAAGGTTTCTGTTAACGTCACTGAGAGAAAGTGGTAGCGAAACGTCCTGCAAGACCCTTCTCCTCCTACCCCATATACATGCTTCAGGTGTCTGCCGACAAATGTAAAGTAATTTTGTAAGTTATTTATGGTAAAATCATGTTGCGAAGAGACGTCAATATATTTGTGAAGGGAAAAGTGCTGGAAGAAGGTTGTAGGCACAAGCTACAACGTATAGGAAACTGTTATAAAACAGTTTAGCAAAAGGAATACATGTAACTGAGTTTATGTATCCCCCAAATTCTCCACCTGGGTGAAACGTAACGTTGGGGTAACGTTGCAACGTGATTGGTTGGGTACAGCCACCCGCCAAAAAACCCACCAACTACTCTCAATTGGAGGCATTGGTTGAACCGAAAGCTCCCCTGTAAGACCGCGCATGCGTGACATGGCCTGGAATCAGCAGTAGTAGTGATATGTGAAAAGTACCTTTGTAATGGCTCGTGCTGTCCATTTATTCCCACTTATTTTTACGCTTGTTTTTCGTGTTCCAAGTGACATAAATAACTGGAAATACAACAATAAGTTGCCCAAACCTTTTCCCAAGTTATTTACCCCACCCAGAACCCCGGATTCCCAACGGGTCCCCTCACAGTGAGCTATTCTCGAAAGTGTTTTACCCACCCAGGACCCAGATTCCCAACCGTCCACCTTACCGTCGGCTACAGTTCTAAGGTAATTTACAGCTTAATTACAGCCGAGCGACAAAATATTACTTTAAATTCTTGTTCAGCAAGTAAAGTTCTATAGAAAAATGTCGACTGCCATAACCTAGCCCACCGCGGACAGCCGGCTTAGATCTACCCAAAAGTTCAACAGCCATTTCCAGCTTCACAGAACGTAATTCCTAACGTTAGGGACCGACAATTTGTACATCGTGTCGGAACAAACAATTACTGCACCCCCTGGTTCAGTAACTATCACTTAATGTGCAACACGGGTGCTGTGTTTAGTACCAGCCCCTGGGGATGAATGTAAAAACAAACTAAAAGGCAGCAAATATCACAAACATAAGCAAATGACACAAGCATAAAGAAAAGCAAAGAAAAACCAGTAAATATCCTGACTGGCGACTGGCAGGAACTAGGCCACGGTAGTAGTCTTCAGTTTACCCAGAATACTGCACATGGCACCCACTTGCAAGTAGCTAGTCTTCAACTTTATAGACAAAAAATGCCTTATGATTTTAAAACAAGATGTACTGGCTAGGCTACTTCCCTCCAGTCAACTGGTAAATAATACTATAAAACTTGAAATAACTACCGTGGCCTAATCACCCTCCCAAGTTCAACAACTTCCACTTTATGTGCTAAAAGGGTGCCATGTTTAGTACCAGCCCTTAAGGGGCGAATAGAAATACGCTGCCATAAACAAAAGACAAAAAATAAACAAGAACAAAAGGAGGTAAATATTCTGGTCAGAGATTGACGGGAACCAGGCTGTGGTAGTTCCAAGTTTTACCAACATTATTTCAAAAACGCAATCTGTGGACTGCCCTTAGGCTATGGTGAGGCCACCATTTTGTGGTAGAATAGCCTACCCAAGGTTTTGGTAGAATGAAAAATCTTTCTCCAAGGCATCGTTTCTTTGCTTAAAAATGTTATTTGCTGCACTCTCAGGTTTTTATTTGATTCAGATTATTTTTATTGATGCTTTTAGTTCTTAGTCTCTACACTGGCCTGTAGCTCTAGACGTGTCCGCTGATCTTTCTGCCGTTTTTACGTGTGCCTACCCTACCCTAGCCCGTGACTACAATAGTAAAGACGGAGAAAATTGTCGAATTTGGCACAATATGTAGGTTAGCATGTTTCACAGGTGTCATTTTGCGTATAATTAAACTTAAGGAAGTTGCTGTCATGAGCACAGTAGGCTACTAGGCTAGGCTTGCTTATGGGGTATCAAGTGATAAACTAGGCTGCGGCTACTGATACAAGGTTAGGCCACATAAAATAAATGGGTTTACATTATTTTACCAAACAATAAAAAAACAAATCACACTAGCAAGTTAACTTACTTTTGCCGGCAATAGGATCTTATGATGAAGTAAATGGGATTCTTATTCAGATTTACACGGGTAGGTAGGCATATCTAACTTACAACTTCAACGCCGGTGAAGGTTATGGTGAATCAAGCACAACGTCACGGACTATGGACTCCAGACTGGCGGAGGGACGGCTCGCTGGATTCGGGTGAGCAGAGTATTCGGCCAACTAACCGCAGTACCCAGTGCTTCCATCAGCTGAAATGAAAATTCCTTGTAGTGGCTGCCAAAATTCCTTGATTTTCCTTGACAGCCATTTCATTTTCCTTGATTTCTTCCTTAACTAATTTTAAACATTCACATACAGAAAAAAATAATAGAGTACACTAATTTCAAGCACTTACAGTAAATTTCACAGAACAATTGGGGATAAATAATATATATATATATATATATATATATATATATATATATATATATATATATATATATATATATATATATATATATACACATCTTATTAAAGAACAGAAGTAGGCGATGGCCAGTGGTATACATTAGCGCGAAGGTGGACCATGGAAACGTATTCATCTCAACATAATTCTTTATTTCCAACGTATCATAATAAAAAGCTTTATTACATCATCAGGGAATCTGTTAAATATTGAATAAAATTACTTTAAAAATTGCTCTTAAAATCAATAAAATCCATAAAATACTTCACAGTTAAAATACAAGATAAGAAAAACGAAAAAAACAAAAAAAGACATAAAAGCAAAATCAAAGACCGCTAACCAACCTTATATCAAGAAGGCAGAAGACAGAATGCATAAAAAAAGTTAACTCAGGTACAGCTGAGTGGAGGAGGTCTGGGTATTTAACACAACTAATGCATGCGAACTGCCTATCCTGGAATCATTATTTATTAAACAACTAGTTTCTCAGTTAACTTTTTTTATGCATTCTGTCTTCTGCCTTCTTGGTATAAGGTTGGTTAGCGGTGTTTGATTGTGCTTTTATGTCTTTTTTGTTTTTTCGTTTTTTTTATCTTGTATTTTAACTGTGAAGTATTTTATGGATTTTATTGATTTTAAGAGCAATTTTTAAAGTAATTTTATTCATTTTTTAACAGATTCCCTGATGATGTAATAAAGCTTTTTATTACGAAACGTTGGAAATACAGAATTATGCCGAGATGAATGCGTTTCCATGTTCCACCTTCGCGCTAATACATCTTATTACGTTTACTCTCAGAAACAAAATACATGGGTATCCGGTTTAAATTCAGAAAACACGAAAAAGAAAAAAAAATCATGCAGCTGCCCTTTCTCTCACATGTAACTAATTATAATATTTTTTGGGGGAGAGGGTGGCAATATGAAACCTATACAGATTTCTATCACTTACACTCAGGAATATAACTGAAATTACTCAAAATATTTGTAAATAAGAAAATAATATATATTAGGAAAAGACTTTAAATTAAGAAATGAGATATTTAAAGTGAATCTTTCTGATTCCTGATACAAACATAATAGATTCTTGAATAGTGTACTCCAGAATATTTCTCAGATTTTAGCAGGAGTAACTATAATTACTGGCAAAGTGACGATCTGATTGGAGGAGGAGGAGGAGGAGAGGATAGCAAAAGATAGTCACCAGATTCTTGATTTAGGAAACCGTTACTGTTGTTTAAGGGCTTCAGGAAACTGATTTCGTAGCTGCTGAGTTTCTTCATCATCTGCTTTAGTCTTCTTTTTCTGGTGCAGGCTGATCATGGCTTCTGGAGGGTCATAGCTTCCTGTACGAGTTTTTTCCTTGGCCTGCATAGTTATTCTCGTAGTAAGAAGTCCTATCAGACTTTGTTGCTTGAGAACTGATCGGTGATCATCTTTTATTAGATGTAAATGGCCGAACACTCTCTCAACCGATGCATTAGAATACGGAAACGACAAAAGAATGCTAATGAACTTTCTTAACTGGGTATGCATGAGATCCTATCACATTTTTTTCATAAAATATGACATGCCAGTAATCCATGACGCTCATATTGGCACTTAGTTTAGGATTCATGGCTTGCTGTCGCCATTCCAAATCAAGTTGCTGAGCATTAATGTCATCACTCAGATATGGGAATCTTGTCACTATGGATGTTAAACTAGGTATACTCAAATTGCAAGCAACTTCAGGGTACAAGCAGGATAAAAATTCAAAATATTCAACTCCGTCAAATCTTCCTCGAATTTGTTTAACACATTCGACAAGGAAATTTTTGCAATGTGTATAAAACAACCGTGTTTCTCCCATTTCTGTTGCTATACTCCGAATTGCAGCTGATCCCTTTAATCCAAGATAAACCTTCTTTAAGGGTACATATTTTTCATTACTTGGATCAGTATTCTTTATATCTGTACCACGCACATAGCTAAGTTCCATAAAATCAGAACACATATTCATAATGAGAGTGGTAAGTTCTTTTCTATATTTCAATTCAATAATATGAGGTTTTTAAGATAATCTTCATGAAAATTGCTGAAAAATTTAAAATTTCCTTGACAAATCCTGGAAAAAAACATTAAAATTCCCTGAATTTTAAAATTCATTGAAGTTCTCCTTGATGACCCAAAAATTCCTTGAATCAAGGAAAATTCATTGAAAGTGGAAACACTGGCAGTACCACCAACAGAAAAAGGACAGTGTCGTACTTCAAAATTTGTTAATCTGGACAAATCTCTTTTATAAGGGACATAATCTCAATAAAAGGTGTTAACTATGACAATAGAATTCGTTTTACATTATGATACGCAATCAATCTCTTTATTATTTTTTTAATCTTGGGAAAATAATTACGTCCGGCAGCTTCGTCCTGAGAATGTTGAAATTAAATCTGTAAAAGAAAACAGGTATGGATAGACTTCGATCAAATTACTCTTAATATATTAATGTCCATTTTTAGTGTTCCAGTAGTTAAAATAAACCACTAAATGATATCTGACGAAGATAATGTAATCTTACAGCAATCATGTGATATTTAAATCACCGTTCCACTGAAAAATCTCGTGGTTTTTAAAGTTTTTTCTTAATCTTAGAATTAGTTATGAAGTAATGCACGTCAAAACATCCTATTTTTTTAAATAATTTCCTAAAAGCTTTTTGCGCCTATAGAATTATTTTAAAATATAACAACTTACGAAAGAGAGGCTAGGATACTTTTATATTACATAATTAGAGATAATTATACAAAATATCTCTTAACTTGAAACAAAATAGCGAATTTTTACCAATAACAACTTTACTTCAAGTAATCTTTATTAGCTAACTACTACTGTTTGCAACTCTGTGATAGCTAAAATTTAAATACGGAGTACATACGCTCCCTGTGGATTGTGGGCTGCTCTAGAGCAAGAGCCAGTGCCAGCATAATGCTAAGTTCACACATTCACGTATCAAGTCACGCATGCGCACGCACAGCCGGAATTTGTGAAACTTGCGCATACGCAAGTAAATAAGCCCCGCCCAACTGGATACGTGTCACGGGACGATGTGCGTGATGCATGCGTATTATAGTGCGCCGCAAATGTATGCACTGCGTAAGGGTGACGTGACGCTGACAACAAGCGGCGGCACAGTCAGAAGTAGTGCGTGGCAGAGCACGTAACACCAACGTACGTATACCGTATATACCGTATGTGTTACGTTTTGCGTAACTGAGTTACGCAAACGTCACGTTGGCCCCACGTACTGCGGGGGTTAAACCCCAGCTATATAAGGGCCGGCAGCTGCACATGTGAGGCTAGTCAATGCCGTAATACCACAGCGACAAGACATACTACCAACGTGCTGAAGCAACATGGACAACATAGCTGAAATGCGTCAACTTATAGCTATAGCAAGTAGGGATAGACCAGAAATGTTGCCACATATGTCATTGAGTATGTGCACGTCATGTTATTGCTGGAGCTTGCAATGATTGCTGCAAAGCACATAGAGCAGAAAAAAAGGCGGCCAAGGAGGGTGTGGGCGTGGCCGTACCTGCAGAAAAGGATGGAGCAAGGTCATTATGACATGTGTTCTGCACAATATGATCATAAGAAGAAATGCACGAAGACAAGAAGATCAGGAGCACCCTGTCACACATGCTGTCATCCCTGGTAGCTGGAGTGACCCGTCCTTAGGAGCAGCCCTTCCAACCGTGACCGGCAACACTGCAATGAGGGATGCTAAGGAACAGCGTAACATGCTGAAGGAATACTTTTCATCGGCTGAAGGCTCCATGCACTGGCAGGAGAACATGATTTAGTAACTCTCCTGCATACCTGATTGTTGTAATTATTTAAATGTCTGTTCCTGCATATATTTTGGACTTATTTAAAATTCAATAATGTATCAATTCAGGATTATTTTGCCCTGTGCATTTGTGTACTTCTGTTTGTTTTAGTTGATTTAATAAAAGATATTGCTCAAATCCATGATATATTACTCTCATCAATACTTGGTAATTGGGAAGAGGATAGAGCGGGACATGACTTTGCAAATGTATGTTTAATCAATATGAAACAAACATACATATAAATAAAAGAAAGAAGATGTAGTTATTTTGCCCTTTTTAATAATTTCTTAACATGGAATCTATTCTGATATGATAATTCTATCATTTTTGAAAGTACCTTCTCTTAACATTGTTTCTATTCTGTTCCTGTATTTATTTTGGACTTATTTAAAAATCAATAATGTATCAATTCAGGATTATTTTGCCCTGTGCATTTGTGTACTTCCGTTTATTTTAGTTGATTTAATAAAAGATATTGCTCAAATCCATGATATATTACTCTCATCAATACTTGGTAATTGGGAAGAAGATAGAGTGGGACATGACCTGGAAGCGCGCCGCCTGTCCCTTTTATCCCAGGTCAAAGCATTGCCACATCTCCGCGGTTGCGGGGGATGCGGCAATGTTGCCGCGTCTACTCCCACGCCATTCTGACAGCCACGCAGTGCCCTGGGGCAGCGTGGGCCCCCAGGTAAGGGCGTGGCAACTGCGCGGTCAACCCGCGGGTGGCGCCACGCTACCTGACAGCTGACCTGGCCACCCACGCAGGGTTTTGAGCAGGTCGAAAGGTTCCTGCCCCCCGGCGCACGGCCAGGTGGTCCGTAACGGTCGCGCCGCATGCTGCCGCATTTACACAGTACTTACGGTACATTTACGTTGTATTTGCGTTGTGTTTACGTACTTTCTGGCTCCGCCCCGTTCGTGGCCGTGCGTGGGCATGCGTGCCTTGATACGTGAATGTGTGAACTTAGCATAAAGCCTGTAAAGTCCCCGCTAAGCTGGTTTTCTATGGTGAACCGCCCGTTTTCTACGGTAACGCTCCTACGAGATTGGGTCAAGCAAAAATAGCCACATTTTATCTATGTAAATACGTATCTACTACTAATTCATTTGCTCCTGTTTTCTTTGCACATGTGTTAGAATATTGTTGTGTCAATTCTTGTTAACTTACCTTTTATGTTACTTGTATTTACCTATTATAATTGACACCGAGAGTAATTGACCTCAGGTCACCTGTATTCTATTGCATTCCTCTGTGTTACGTCTGCACGCCGCATTATAAGTGGCCTGCGTTCTGACTAAACTAGCAGTACATGTCAACCTGCTCATTATGTAGCACCTCTTACAGTGGTGACCCCGGAGTGGTTCCCGGAGCCATTAGCAACTCATACGGCGACCTAGTCTTGGCTCCATGAACTACCTCCACCCCTAACGGACTAAACACGGCACTTTCACAAAGCGTTCGGGCATGCTGACTTTCGTCGGCAGATCACCAGCATCATTAGTGGACACACGCGGCGTGCTCCCAAGTGCATATTGACGTGAGTAACCCACTCCCAGTAAGAGGGCAATAGTGGATATGGACGCGGACATTCCCCCCCACATACAGTTAACCGCGAACTTCACGGACGCGGACATCTCCCTCGTGCACAACCCGCCCGCGCCCTCCCCCACGCCTGGGCTCGCGCACTCCTCCACGCCAATACCCACTCCCTGCACGCTGCCTGTCCTGACGGAACAAACAAGATCTGCCCTCGCCATAAAGCTGCCGCCCTTCACACAAAGCAACCCGTCATCATGGCTCTACAGGGTCGAGGGGCAGTTCAGGCTGGTGGGACTTACCGACGAGGTCCTGCAGGCAGACGCTGTGATCAACACCCTTCCGGAAGAAGTCTACAGGAAGCTCATCCCGTGGGTGTCTGCTGCACGTCCCGTCACCTACCCAAAACTGAAGGCCTCTCTCGTCGAGACCTGCTCCCTGCCGGTCTCCGATAGGGCCGCCCGTGCCCTTGATCTCTTGAACAACCCTCGACACGACAAGAATATCCTGGAGACTTGGGGCGTGATCCAGAACCTCCTCACCCTTCCCAAGAAGGACAGCAGCAGCAGGCAGTCGGAGATAAGCCTGTCAAGGGAGATCCTCCTCCGTCAGCTCCTCCCAGAGGTCCGGACCCAGATCCTCGAGCCCTATACAATGCCGCTCGAGGACCTACTCAAGACGGCGCAGCAACTGACAGACTCCACAAGGGCAGCAAAGCAGGCATCCACGCCCACACACCCCATCAGCTTCCTCCAGCCGGAGGGTAGCTCGGAGGAGGAGATAAGTGCCGTCACCAGGCGGCGGCCAACCTACCACCACAAGAAGCATCCACTGGGGCCTTGCTACTACCACCAGCGGTACGGCAAGGATGCCCGGAACTGCCAACCCCCCTGCTCGTTTGCCCATCCAAAAAACGGGGGAGGCGGCAGCCAAAAGAACAGGCCGCCCTGGCAGCAGAGGAACCCAGGAGCCCAAAACCAGTAGGTTTCTACATCTGCAACACCATCTCCGGCAGGATGATGCTGGTCGACACTGGGGCTGTCCAATCAGTGTTCCCGCCATCCAGAGGGGACCACAAACGCCCGCCGGACCCGGCTGCCTTCCTGACAGCCGCCAACGGGTCCCCCATCCTCTCCTATGGCACCAGGCTCCTGTCAATCTCCATCCTCGGGCAGAGGTACAGCTGGAGCTTCATAGTCGCGGACATAAGGACCTCACTCCTGGGCGTGACTTCCTCGCCCACTTCGGTCTGGCAGTCGATGTCGGTCACAAACGCCTATTGGACACTGACTCCTGCCAGTCCCTCCCCCTGGCGACGGGCCCCAGCGCGCCCGCCATCTACTCCGTCATCCCACACCAGTATGCCCAGCTGCTGAAGGAGTTCCCCAACGTCTTCAAGCCTGAACTGCGCCGGGTACCCGGGACCCCTGCAAAGCACGGAATCTATCACCACATCAAAACAAAGGGCCCCAATGCACGCAAAGTTTGGGAGGCTTCCCCTTCGGGGCCTTCAGGAGGCCAAAGACACTTCCGCCGAGATGGAGCGGATGGGCATATGCAGGAAGGCCTCCAGTCTGTGGGCCTCTCCCCTCCACATGGTGCAGAAACTGGATGGCTCCTGGAGACCCTGCGGCAACTACAGGCAGCTCAACCTCGCAACTGAACCAGACCATTACCCTCTTCCAAACATGCAAGATCTCACGGCCTCTTTTCACGGGGCCAAAATATTTTCTAAACTAGACCTTCTGAAGTCCTACTTGCAGGTACCAGTTGCTCCAGAGGACATCCCCAAAACTGCCATCATCATGCCCTTTGGGTCCTATGTCTTCGCCTTCTCCACCTTCAGCCTGAGGAACTCGGGGGCAACCTTCCAGAGGCTAATGGACGGCATCCTGGGGGACCTGAACTTCTGCGTCTGTTATGTAGATGACATTCTAATTTTTTCCAGATCCCCAAAGAACACCTGCGGCACATCCAAAAGGTCCTGCAGCGTCTGCAGGAGAACGGCTTCGTCGTCAGTTTTGATAAGCGCACCTTCGGCGTCGAAAGAGTTGACTTCCTGGGCCACGAGATATCCCCGGGGGGTGTTTGTCCACTTGCATCAAAGGTCGCAGCCGTCACCAGGTTCCCCACCCCTCCCTCCATCAAGGCCATACAAGAATTCCTCGGGATGGTCAACTACTACAGGAGGTTCATCCGCTGGGTTGCGCACACCATGGCCCCCCTGGCGGAGATCCTGAAGGGCCACCTGAAGTCCTTATTTTGGGGACCCAACCAGCAACAGGCCTTTTCCCTGACGAAGGCCGCCCTCGCCGAGGCAACCGCCTTGGCTCACCAGGACCCCAGCACTCCCCTTCAGCTGACAACGGACACCAGCAACGTCGCCTGTGGGGCCATCCTGGAACAGGTCATCAACGGAGCCCCTCAGCCCATCGCCTTCTTCAGCAGGAAGTTCAGCCCCACTGAGTCCCACTACAGTACCTTCGACAGGGAACTCTTCACAGTGTACCAGGCGGTACACCACTTCAAGTTCCTCCTGGAGGGTGTGCCCTTCACAGTTTGGACGGACCACCAGCTGCTGGTCCACGCCTTCACAAAGCTGGGGGATGCATGGTCCTCCAGGCAGCAGCGGCACCTTGCAGCCATCGCGAAGTTCACCTGCACCATCAAGTACCTCCCGGGCAAGAAGAACCCAGTAGCCGACGCCCTCTCGAGGATTGAAATCGACACAGTGCAGCTCGGGATCGACTACAAGGACCTCGCCCGTAAACAAGCCACTGACCCAGAGACTCCAGCCTACCACACTGCCATCACGTCGCTGAAGTGGAAGGACGTCCCCCTCAGCCCTGGAGGGCCAACACTGCTGAGCGACATAAGCACTGGCCACCCCTGCCCACTAGTGCCCGCCTCCCACTGTTGCTGGTCTTCGACATCATCCATGGACTGTCCCACCCCTCCAGAAGGACGACGGCCAGGCTGCTGGCAGAGAAGTTCGTCTGGCATGGCATACGGAAGAATGCAACAGCCTAGGCAAGACAGTGCATTCAGTGCCCAGGCCAGCAAGGTAGGGCGGCAAACCGAATCCTCGGTGGGCATTTTTCCCCAGCCGGGGAGACGTTTCAGGCGCATCCACGTCGACGTCGTGGGTCCTCTTCCCCCATCAGGAGGAGCAAGGTACCTTCTAACAGTTGTCGACCGCTCCACCAGGTGGCCCGAAGCTATGCCCATGGAAGAAGCCATCTCCAGTGCATGCGCAGAGGCCCTCCTCTCTAGCTGGATCAGCCGTTTTGGTGTCCTGGACCATATAACCACGGACAGGGGCCCCGCCTTCATGTCGGAGCTATGGACCACCCTGGCATGCCTGCTGGGGACCACTCACCACACCACCATCGCCTACAACCCCGCAGCCAGTGGAATGGTGGAAAGGTTCCACAGGTCCCTGAAGTTGTCCCTCATGACCCATTGCACCTCTGACAGTTGGAAATACCAGCTGCCCTGGGTCCTCCTTGGGTTGAGGACCGCTCCCAGAGCCAACGGCGATCCGTCTGCAACAGAAAAGGTCTTCGGGGAGACCCTCGTAGTCCCGGGAGAACTCATCACAGGAGAGCGAGACGACATATCATCGCAGAGGCTCCGCAACAGGGTTGGGAAGTTTGCCCCTTGCTGGCGGACGTATACCGACAGGACGTCCCCCTTCATGCCTCCCGGTCTGTCCTCCGCCACCCACGTCTTCGTCAGGGACGATACTGTACCCCCACCCTTAACCAGGCCCTACAGGTGGCCTTTCCTCGTGCTTGGGCGGAACAAGAAGGCATTCCGACTAGCTGTCCACGGGAAGGAAGACTGTTTCAATTGACCGTCTCAAGCCCGCATGTCTGGAAGAGGACGTCGGGGGCACTTCCCAAAGCCTCCCGCAGGAGGTGGCGCCCCCCCTGCCCGCCCCATCAGCAAGAAGACCTTATGGGCGCCCCAGGAAGATCCCTGGACCCGGCAGCAGAACAGCTCAATACAAACATCCACAGGACACCGTGGAGGGCGACCATTCCCCCCCCCCCCCAGCTGGCATCGAGGAGGCGGGGCCCCCTCCGCCGCCCCAGCAGATACCTGCTGTGATCAGACGTTACCTATTGGGGGAGGGGGGAGTATTGTAAAGTCCCCGCTCAACGGGTTCTCTATGGTAGACATGCCGTTTTCTATGGTGCCTTCACATGCGACCTAAGATCGAACGGTCGCAACCTTATTACCATTATTGTGAATTGTTTATTTATTACCTATTCATTTGCCCTTGTACCATGTATGTGTGACAGAAAATTTTTATGTCCAACCAGTTATTGTTAATCATGATGTTTTCTGTATGTACCTGACCTGTATTGCAGAGAAATAGTTTGACCTCAGGTCACATGTAAAATTTTTGTACTTGTGGTCTCTGCGTATACACAGACGTCCGCACGCCGCTTAATAAGCGGGTCGCTTCAATAATAAATTTCCCCCACCAAAATCACTTTCATGCATCATAATAAAGTTTTCATGTAAGCTACCCATCTCACAGACTCATCATCAACATAGAGTTACGGGCTGCTCTCAGAGCAAGAGCCCGTGCTGGCACAAGGCCAGCTAAATCTGCAACAGCAACAACAACATAATAAACTAGCAGTACTTGTCTTCCTGCTCTTTCTTTAGCACCTCTCACAGTATCAATAGACTCCCAGAAAGCTTTTGACTCCGTGGATAGAAGAAAACTTACTGAGGTCATGATGAAGTACGAGTGCATTTAAAGGTTATAAATACAAAAGCAGATATATACAGATGAATCAACAACACAGTTTCAATAATATAGAACAAAAGGAATTAATAGTAACAAATGCCATAAGACAAAGGTGTAATGAATCAGTCATACTTCCTAAAAGAAATTTACATGATCATTGAAAAGCTAGAAGGTTCAGCCGTAGGATTTAGGAAACGAAATTTCAAGACAAAGGACACTTCTCTACATAGGCGATGGACTGGGTCATTATCTGAAAACAAAAATAGAAAACGCTATAAAAAATTTCATAAAAACTGCTAGTGAATGTGGTATACATACAAAAAACGATAAGTTACCGGTACAGTGCAGATGAAGTAGAAGACAGGCAGTACAATGAAAGAATAACAGTTGACGGATAAAATTTCAGGTGTTGCAATCAGGCTGTTAAGAAGAGCACAGATCAAGGCAAAGTGGATGGCAAGCATGCCTAACTCATTCATAAGTAAAAGCTGCATGATGAAAAGAGAAGCTGTATTATAAGGGATCAGCAATGCTAACGTTTATGTGTGCTAGGAAAGTTATGAAGCTCACCAAAAAAGAGAGAAATATATAAACAACGAAAAATAGATAACCAAGTTTACAGGACAATACCGAAAGCATCAAGGTACACATCAAGCTGTGCTCTATGATCTGAAACGTGTTTCTTTCTGCCACTCAAAGGATAAGAGGTACACAATATTCAATCTGGACTGTACCCTCGAGAGTATCAGGAATAGTCCCTCCACGAGATCTTGGGTTTTGCAAATTAAATTTAAAAATTAAATTTAAGCAAAACTGGATCGATTAAAGAAAATCATTTAAAATAAACGATAAAATACAGTTAGAAAAAACACGGAACAGAGAAATATATGACAAGACAACACTGAACATCTACACTTATTTTTAGGAAAATATGAGAAGAAATTTGGTAAATTACTGAAATAGCTATACTGATTAGCATAGGTAGATTGAACACAACAGAAGTAAATGGCAGATGAAGATTAAAGCGGAAGACAGTAAATGTTTATATTGAGAAGAAGTTATTGAAAACCTACATTTCTTTACTGCCTAGTACACAACAATACTGCATTATATAGAACAAATCTAGATATATGCAGCAGCCATATCAGGAAGATAAAGAGGAACTAATAGCTACCCCACGGTATAAGTTTTAGCTAAAAATGAAATTTAAAACAATTGGAAACAATTTATCAAAAACAAAAACGTATGGTGCGCTAGAGACATACTTGAACAAACACAACCCAAGTCAAAAATAAAACGAGAGCCGGGAGCCGTTCCATAGCATGACTCTTAAAAATACTACTTCCACTACCACTGTACCAACAACAACAACACCACAGGAAGTAGTTAAGTTAGTTAACCGTTATCTATTATATATATTCATAAAAGTAATTTATTTAATACATAAGCAAGTGAAGGGTCACTTAAGGATTCTGGGTATTTCTAAGCAAGAGCTCCGCACGGACGATTACCTTGGAAATTGATTTTTCCTATACTTTTATTGTTGCTGATGAAAGAGGTAGTGTGTTTATTGTCGGCCAATTGATAATAACAATAATAACCTCACATGTACCCAACATGGTTGGGGCCCCTTTGGGAACGCGAGGTTTTGGAAACTGGGAGAAAGACCACCATGTTGTGAGCCAATGGAAAAGTGTCGCGAAAGAAAGTGCAAGTCATTAGGAAGCCATATGTTCAAGAAGGGATTGCTAAGGAAACCTATTATAAAAGGAACTGTACTGACCTAACGTGCCCTAACCTAACCTAACCTAGCAGGCTGTGTTATTTAGCCAGGGCTCCACCCCCCAGTGAAGGAAACTCCATTTTTTACCGAAAACTCCCCTATAACACTGAGTAGGCCCTATGCACAATAGTATTCCAGGATGGCCAGCGTACAACTTCTGAGGTTAATTACAGGTTAATTACAGTCGACTGACAAATAATAATGGTAAATTCTTGACAAGCAACCAAAACACTGTAGGAAAAATCAATTTCCAAAGTAATACCCCATGCTGAGCTATTGCTTAGTTTTATCGGACTCAGATTTCCAGATATGTGTTAGAATGAAATTAGTGTGCACAGTTTTTTGTTTTATAAAACTTTTGGTTCGAAGACCAGATAGCCAGAGGTATAGCCCAGGCAGTGATGAGATAAGCCTAGTAGTTTATTCATCCTAAAACTTGCAAATTGGGTTTTCATGACGGGGCTAAGGTATTGTTTTACTATAATACAATAACTCAAAGGAATTTATTTTTGCTGTTCCTAAGTCTCCTTAGGCCATGCTTAATATGAAAATCATACTAGGCTAGGCTAAAGTCTTGCCAGTGTACAGTTATCAAAATATTTACCGTCTTTTTATTTTTTTAACGTTCAGTCCCTTGGGACTGGTATATACTAAACACAGTGCTCCTGGAAGTAGCTGAAGTATTAGGCTAAAGTAAATATTTACCAAAGCTAGGCCTAGTTAAGGAACACAAATGAGTGAGACATCAGGATAGGCTGTTCAATAATTTAACCTAACATGGAATGCTGACTAAAGCTGCAGAGTTGCACATGCTATTTCTGTGTGATGTAGCCAGCTTGAAACCCAATCAGAGGCATAGGCTATCTTGACAGGATAAGGCTAAATTATAACCTAACTTCACTTATCCTAAGGTACTGTGCCCCAACTACCTTCCCAGTGGATAGCATGGGGAATCCTACAGGGGTACTGTTTTCATCCCATCCTCACTTGTGAAAACTATTCTCATCTGGGATTATATAAAGGACATACCTTAACTATAATCAGACTTGAATTAAGGTGTTCTCTCCAAAAAGAGTGTTTTATATAAGTAACTTACCAAGTAATGACATAGCTATCAGTCTCACTTAACCGCAGCAGTTCTAAGTTTGAAATTCGCGGTAATGCGCTATTGTTTTAGTGTAGGTAACTAGACCCTGCCCACTACTGGGGAAGAATAGGTACAACAGTGCTGAAGAGCCCAATTCGTTTCTGCTGGTCAACAACTGTACATGGTTGGTTGAGCAGCTCTGATTTGAATTTTGCCAGATGGTTGTGTCTTTCGCTTTTGGTGAAGCATTCATTTGTGTTGGCAGTGTGCTATTTATTAGCTTAGCTAGTTTATTCAGACTTGTGACTTATTGTGACTTAGTATGTGAGATTCTAGTGTCTGGTATTAGGTATTGCAGCAAAGGCTGTAATACTAGACTTACTTCTGCTAAATATGACTCGCACACTTTGTGTTGCCATTGTAGAGGGCAAATTTGCGCGTTTGAACTTAAATGTGACGAATGCAAAGACTGGGATCAGGGTACATGGAAAGTTTTGGAAGCACATCCAAATAGACTCCAAAGAGACAGAGAAAGGCGGCTGCTAGAGCCAAGGGTAAAGGTTTAGCTAGTCAGGTTTCTGTTCCAAAATCAGATATTGCTTCTCAACCTGTGCATTCTACACCTCTACCTGTGTTCTCCCTGATCACCAGCCCTCTGACTTTTCCTCAAACTCTGTTACATGGCTTCCATTCTTCTGAACCCGATGCCATCGCCATCCTAGAAGCTAGAATTGACCAAAAGTTTGGTCTGCTTGTTAATACCATAACCCAAATAGGGTCTTTGGTTAAGGCCTGTATGGATCAGGTAAGTGCAATCAGTGTTGGTGCAAGTGCAGTGCAAGTGGAGGAGGTAGCTACTCGTCCCACCAATGCTCCTAGACAAAGGTCATTGTTAGGCTTCCCCAAACCTGAGAGGAAGCAAACCAGAAGTCCAAGGGAAGTCGGTGGGGTTTGCCCACGGGTAGTTGCCCCCTCAGCTGAGCCTGTTGATCGAACACAGGACTCAGCGGTTCGCCATTGGACAGGCGTTCATACAGATGTGCATGCTCTGTCATCCTGTGATTCAGATACCAGTGCGGACAGGGGGCGTAAATGGTTTTCAAAAGCTTCAAGGCCATTGAAAAGGCATGCTCCTTCCACTGAGCACGCTTCCCCGCTCCCATGTAAGATTCCCAGGGAACAAGAGCACAGTTCTCATCCCTCCTGCAGTTTTTGGGCTAGCTCTGAGCAGGTTGTGCATAACACGGTGACGGAGAGCCAGTCTTTGACGTGGCATTCCTCACCCAAGTTGTCTGAGCATGCAGTGTCAAAGTGTTCTGTGTCCAAACGTCCAGTGTCTGAATGCCTAACTTCCAGTCCTGATCTGCTTGTGCATGACACTTCGATGACAGTGAGCCAGTCTATGATGTGGCATTCCTCATCCAAGTTGTCCGAGCGTCCAGCGGCTGAGCACCTGGTTTCCGAACTTGTAGTTTCCGACCGTTCTGTGTTGAAGCGTCCAACTTCCCAGCGAACAGTGTCCGAATGCCCAGTGTCGGACCGCATGATGTCAGATCACCCAGTATCTGAGCGATCAGGCTACGAGTACTTGGTGTCCAAGAGCCCAACTGCTGAGCGGCGCCCAGTGTCCGTACCCCAGTTTCCGAGCGCCATGTGCCAGAATTCTCGCCTCCGGTACGCTTGGCGCCAGAAGCCAAATGTTTGGCGCCAAAGCCTGCTGTCACGGCAGTTGGATAACATCCTTGGGCTTTTACGAAAGCAATCTGCAGCTACACAGGATCAGGCGGACATAGCTCCTTCTCCCATTACATCAAATGAGGAAGCCGATGAAGAAGCCGTTGATCAAGATCATCTACGTCAGTGTATTAGGCCCTCTTGAGGTACTTCCTATTCTGCTGTCCGACTTTCTTCTCTTTTGGACCTTCATCACCTTGTTCAGCCTTCATGATGAGACAGCCAGTAGAGGCCTCTTTAACTAATTTTATCACAAAAAGTCCTCTTTCATTCTCTAGGAAGGCATTATGGACACTGACAGTTGGTTAGCAGGAAAGAGAGAGGTGGGAAAATACAGCTGGGAGTCTCTGCCTCCTCCCAAATGGTACTTCTCCAGCCTTGTGGACGTACGAAGATCGGAACTAACTCCACTAAGATTATGTTCACATCTTCAGAATTGGACCACACTGTGAAAGATATTTTTAAGGTCTTTGAAGTATTCAGCTTCTCTCCAAGAGTGGACAATCGGGGCATTGGCCAAGAAAATAGAAGATTGTAATACACTTCAAGAGGACTTCACTGCAGACTGGCTGAGAGTTCTCTTGTGTGCAGTTAAGTTAGCCATAGAGGGATGGGTCCCAGGAGCTGGCTACCTTACCTCTCCATGGGGTTCTTAAGAAAAGGGAACTGTGGCGTACCTTTACCTCCAAAGGTGTGACTCTCTGGATGCAACGAGAGATCTGCTCTCCTGTTTGCACCTTTAGATCTGTCAGTGTTATTCCCCAGAGCTAAATAGAACAGATCATTGTGCAAAGAACATTTTTAAGAAGTCAAAGTAGGACCTTTTGTTGCAGTGGACAAGGTGTGCCATTGGAACCAAAATGGCACTAGTCTTTTCAGCATGAGAACTGCCTCCCCGTTGCAACAGCAGCCCTTTTGAGGCAGAAGAATGAAATTTCAGCCCTGCCCGCGCTCGAATCTGCAATCTGTTCGGCCAACCAAGAAGTCGTCCTCCAAACTGGCCTCTAGCAAGTGAGGTTCCAGTCCTCCGTGTTCCCGTAGGAGCCAGGCTTCTCCAGTTTTGGGACAAATGGGAAGCCTGGAATGCAGAACCCTGGGTAGTAAAAGTCCTACAAGAGGGCTATGCCATCCCATTCAGGGAAAAACCTCCTTTGACATCCTCGCCCATCAGCTTAGCAGCCTACTCGGAAGGCTCGGAGAGGTTTTTGGCCCTGAAGGAAGAAGTATCATTGCTACTCAGGAAAAGAGCTGTGGAGTTGGTCAAGGACATAAGCACAGAGGGGTTTTATAACTGTCTGTTCATCATCCCCAAGACATCAGGAGGTTTGGAGACCAGTCCTAGACATCAGTGCATTGAACCTTTTTGTGCAGACCACCAAGTTCAAAATGGAAACGAACCGTTCAGTCCTCTCAGCCATTCATCAGGGAGACTGGACGTTTACAATTGACATGGAGGATGCTTACTTCCATGTCCCAGTACATCCGGACTCAAGGAAGTATCTGCGGTTTGTATTCCAGGGCAGGGTCTTTCAGCTCAGGGCTCTCTGTCCCAGCCTCTCTACAGCTCTGCAAGTATTCACCCATGTCCTCGACCCTGTAGCGAGATGGCTCCATCTCATGGGAATCAACATCTTTTGTTCATGAAACTTACCTGAGATATATATATAGCTGTATTCTCCGAAGACCGACAGAATTTCAAAACTTACGACACACGCAGTGGGGCCAGGTGGTTAGTACCCATTCCGCCGCTGGGAGGCGGGTATCAGGAACCATTCCCATTTTCTATTCAGATTTTTCTCTGTTGCCGGTACTGTCAACACCTGTTGTCAATACCTTCCGTCGTTGGATTTCGAAAACTTTTTGCCACTTGAGTATTCTGATTGTCTTTTGGTTTTTTGACTTTGGATTTGTGGATAAGCATACGCTATTGTGGACTGTTTTTGATTTTGCTTTGACTTTTCTTTGGTTACGATGTCTGGATCTAGTTCTGCTAGTTTCAGGGTGTGTGGTGTGAAAGAGTGTAAGGTGAGGCTACCGAAAGCTTCGGTAGATCCTCACACTATATGCATGAAGTGTAGAGGGCATGCTTGTTTGTTTGATGATCGTTGTAAGGAGTGTGAGGCTTTGCCTGATGCCGATTAGAAGAATTATGATTCATATGTGCGCAAGTTAGAGCGTGACAGGATCAGGAGGTCTTCCTCCAGAAGTGTGTCGGCTGGTAGGAGTCAGGGTAATATTTTGTCACCTGTTAACCCTTCTGTAGACTCTGTTTCACCTAACCCTGTGGTGTTGCCTTCTAGGCCCTGAGGTTGTGTCTGCGGGAGGTAATGCCTTGACGGAGATTTTGAACTCTATCCGTTCCTTGAGTCTAAAGTGACTTGCCATCGAAAGTGTAGTGAAGTGCAGTGATCCCCTAGTGTTGTGGAGGGGGCGTCAGATCGGCCCTATAATGCCTCTAGGCCTAGACCTCTGTCGGACTCCCAGGACTCAGGGAGTGGGCAAGTCGAAAGCCGCAAGAGGGTTATGGGGCTCCCCACCGATCTGGCGTTCCTTCAGCAGGACCTGATGTCGATTCCCAGGCTGCCAAGGATCGTGCTCGCGCACGCATCCTTAAGGATTGCTTCTCGTCTTCCAAGGCGCCCTCCCCACGCAAGGGGTGGAGCTCGGAGGACTCTCGCTTTCAAGAGGAGCTTCGGAGAGGAGGACGCTTCACGTCCTCTTTCTCGTGTGCGTTGCCTCTTCACCTGAATGGTTTGGCGATTTCCACCGCAGAAGAGACCAAGACATCTACCGACGAGGACGCTTTTGAGTGCCCCAGTCGCTCCAGGGAAAGAGCTGTCGTTGCCCCTGGGAGAAGGAAGAGGGCGTCCCCTCACCCCTCGTCTTCTCACAGGAGCAGCCCTTCTCCTGAGAGGGAGTCTTCTCCTTCTAAACGAATTTTGCTTGATATGCAGCGGAAGTTGACTTCTCCTTGCTGAGAGAGGGAGCCTGAGCAGCGTCAATGCCTTAAGGATTTGAAGCTGCCTATCAAGAGGTCTAAGAAGTCTCCTCTCCTGCTCCTCATTCGTCTTCTTCGCCTGCGTTCTCCCAGCCGCCCTCATCGCTCGTTGGATCGCTGTCGACACTGGTCGCATCGATCAGACGTTCCTCAAGCTGCTGGACCTGATGCTTCCCATGCTCGCCCAAGACGCCCTCTCGCAACTCGGCAAGACGCCGGCTGGACGCGCGGCAGGACGTTCGGCTCAACGCTCGTCTGGACGCTTGGCAGCACGCTTGTCAGGACGCTCTGCAAGACGCTCGGCAGCACGCTCGTCAGGACGCTCATCAGGACGCTCGGCAAGATGCTCGATTGGTCGCTCGGCAGCACTCTCGGCAGGACGCTCGACAGGACGCTCCTTTCTCAGTTTTGCGGGTTGCCTTCAGAGCTTTATGCAATTGATTCTTCCCAAGCAGAGGTCCCATTTGCCGGATCGGACCACAAGGCCTTAGACTTCCCCAGGTTCGGAAGTTCTCCTGTTGCTCCCCGTTGAAGAGGAGAGGTGTCTAGTGAGTCGGAGTCTGCAGAAGCAGGAGCAGCCTCCCTAAGTCGTCTTCTTTGGACTACCAGGTTTTGACCAGCCTGCTAAGGGACTTGTTTGCAGATAAGTTTCAGCCTTCTGCCCCTCTCTCCCCTCCTTCGCAGTTAGCCTCTTCAAGGTGAGGAGATCGCCTGGTTTCCTGCAGATGAAGACTTCGCTTTCTGCTACCAAGAGAGCGTTTAAGAAGATCAATACTTGGATGGACGATTGGAAGACCCAAGGCAAGACTTCCTTTGCCCTGCCTCCGTCTAAGTTTGAGCGGAAAGGCGGGAATGTGGTATGAGACAGGAGAGGAAGTCGGTTCCAGAGTTCCTTCCTCTCCCCAAGGAGACTTCGCTAGTTTAGTCGACGCTCCAGGAGGAGGTCCCTCCTTTCTTCCGCTAAGGTGGCTTGGACACTTTCAGAGATGGACCATCACCTCAAAGGGCTTTTCCCGCACGATGGAAGTTTTCAACTTTTTGGATTGGTGCTTGGGGCCTTGGACTTGAAGACTCGAAGTCCTGACTCGATTAGTCTGGGGAGCTGTCCAGCGTGTTGTCTTGTGCATGGACAAGGCCGTCAGGGATGGCGGCTGATGAACTGGCTGCTCATTTTGGTACAACCCTCTTGAAGAAGAGGGCCTTATATTGTAACTTCACTACACGCAAAGTCAGTTTCTCCTTTGCAGAGGGCAGAATTGCTTTTCGCCCCTCTATCTAGCCATCTCTTCCCCCAGTCCTTGATCAAGGATCTCTCTGCCAGCCTTAAGGAGAAGGCTACTCAAGACCTCCTAGCCCAGTCTTCCAGACGTCCAGATGTCCCCTCCACTTCCTCTCAGGGACAAGCTTCTAAGAGGCAGAAGCCCTTTCGTGGAAGAGCTTCCTCCTCAAGGTCGTTTCCTCGAGGAAGAGCGTCTCAGAGGTGGAGCCCTTCTTCCCAACCTAGGGGCAAGAAATGATATTTCGGACCTCCAGACACCTGTAGGAGCCAGGCTTCTTTCTGTTTGTGAATGCCTGGAGAGCAAGAGGGACGGACTCCTGGTCCCTAAATGTCATCAAGAAAGGCTACAAGATCCCGTTCCTCGAGTTTCCACCGCTGTGCTCAACGCCCAGGGATCTGTCGCCCTCCTACCACCAAGAGAAGCAACAGATCCTTTTCGATCTGCTCGACCAGATGCTCGAGAAGAGAGCCATAGAGCACGTCCTGGAGTTGGATTCCCAGGTTCTACAACGGCTCTTTCTGGTTCCAAAACAGTCGGGGAGGGTGGAGACCAGTCCTAGACGTCAGCAGACTGAACCGTTTTGTGGTGAAGGAGAGTTTCAAGATGGAGACATCTCAGTCGGTTCTTAGGAGCTTTAAGACCAGGCGATTGGATGGTTTCGCTGGACCTCCAGGACGCCTACTTTCACGTCCCCATTCATCATCAGTCAAGGAAGTACTTGAGGTTTGTCCTGGGGGGACGAGTTTACCAATTCAGAGCTCTTTGCTTCGGGCTAAGTACAGCACCGATGGTCTTCACGGTGCTGATGAGGAACGTGGCACGATGGCTTCACCTAGCGGGCATAAGGATCTCGCTTTATTTGGACGATTGGCTCATTCGAGCATCGTCGGAGGAGAGGTGTCTGGAGGACCTGCATACGACTTTAGAGTTGACGAAGTCCCTGGGACTTCTGGTGAATTTCGAAAAGTCACATCTGATCCCTACTCAGTCCATCGTTTATCTGGGGATTCGGATGGATTCAGTGGTTTTTCGAGCGTTTCCGTCCCAGGAACGTCAGCAGCACTGCTTAGACAAAGTTTCAGCCTTCCTGGGGAAAGAAACATGCTTGGTGAGGGAATGGATGAGTCTGCTGGGGACCATTTCATCGCTGGAGAAGTTTGTTTCCCTGGGGTGACTGCATCTCAGACCGCTCCAGTTTTTCTTGGAGGAGAACTGGGAAGACAAGGAGGACCTAGAGGAGACTCTGAAGATCTCTCTCTCTGTCAAGGACCATCTAAGGTGGTGGCTCGATCCCACGAAGTTGGCAGAAGGGGTTTCTCTCCTTCAGAACCCAGACCTAGTGTTGTTTTCCGACGTGTCCACGTCGGGATGGGGAGCAAGACTAGGGGAGGAAGTGTCAGGCACCTGGAGAGGGGAACAAGTGTCCTGGCACATCAATCTAAAAGAACTGGGAGCGATTTTCCTGGCCCTCCAATTCTTCGAAGATCAGGTTGCAGGCCGAGTGGTGCAGATCAACTCGGACAACACCACAGCCCTGGCGTACCTCAAGAAACAGGGAGGTACTCACTCTCGGTCCCTGTTCATGCTTGCAAGGAGATCCTGCTGTGGGCCCATGCTCGGGGCAGATTACGCTATTCTCACAAGATTCATTGGCAGGGAGTCGAGAATGTTCGCGCGGATCTTCTCAGTCAGCAACATCAACTTCTTCCGACCGAGTGGACCCTGCACGAAGAGGTATGTCAGGAACTGTGGAGGCTTTGGGGGACGTCCCTTGGTGGACCTGTTCGCGACGTCCAGGACGAAAAGGCTGCCTTTACTGCTCTCCTGTCCTCGACCCAGGAGCAGTAGCAATAGATGCCCTTCTCTGGGACTGGAAGGATCTGGACCTTTATGCCTTTCCCCCCTTCAAGATCTTGGGGAAGTCATCAGGAAGTTTGTGGCTTCAGAAGGGTCAAGGATGACGTTAATCGCCCCTTTTGGCCTTCAGCAGAGTGGTTCACAGAGGTCATGACATTCCTGGTGGACTTCCCAAGGACGCTTCCCATGAGAGTCGATCTTCTCAGACAGCCCCACTTCGAGAGGTACCACAAAAACCTCCCCGCTCTGAGTCTGACTGCTTTCAGACTATCGAAAAGTTGGCCAGAACGAGGGGTTTTTCAAGACCAGTGGCAAGGGCTATTGCCAGCGCCAGGAGAGCCTCCTCCAATGCGGTGTACCAGTCAAGTGGGCCAACTTCAGGAGATGGTGTAAGCTCAAGGGGATTTCCTCAACCACGACCTCTGTGTCCCAGATAGCCGACTTCCTTTTTTATTTGAGGAAGGTACAAAAACTGGCAGTCCCGACCATCAAAGGTTATAGAAGTATGCTGTCAGCAGTCTTTTAGGCATAGAGGCCTCGACTTAACCGACAACAAAGACCTTCACGATCTTTTAAGGTCTTTTGAAACCACTAAGGTGGCTCAGCCAAGGCTGCCTTCCTGGAATTTGGATGTAGTTCTAAAATTCCTTATGTCCAGTCAGTTTTGAACCTCTACATTCTGCAACCTTGAAAGATGTGACTAGAAAGACTGTCTTCCTAACTGCTCTGGCGACAGCGAAGAGAGTTAGTGAAGTTCAAGCAATCAGTAAGCATATAGGTTTTAGAGGCCATAATGCTGTATGTTCTCTAAGCCCTTTGTTTCTAGCTAAGAATGAGAACCCGTCTACCCCTTGGCCCAGGACCTTCGAGATTAAGGGTTTGACGGAAATTCTTGGACAAGAACCAGAGAGAGTCCTGTGTCCTGTCAGGGCTCTCAAATTTTATTTGCAGACTACTAAGAAAAGTCGAGGACCTTCGGACAATCTGTGGTGCTCAGTCAAAAGGCCAGATTTGCCTTTGTGTCCAAGAATGCACTGGCGTTCTTTTAAGAAGCACCATTTTAGACGCCCATTCTGACTGTCAAGACAGTGACATGAGTCTATGGAAAGTCAAGGCTCACGAAGTGAGAACCATTGCTACCTCAGTGGCTTTCCAGAGGAATATGTCTCTCAATGACATTCTGGGGGCCACTTTTTGGCGAAGCAATTCGGTGTTCGCTTTGCACTACCTAACTGATGTGAAGACGACATTACGAAGAATTGCTGTGCGTTAGGGCCTTACGTTTCCGCGAAGATGCGATTTTGGGGCAGAGAGCGACACTCATCCTATCCTGTAGAAAATGGTTAGGTGTGTTTTTATTTTGGTTGTTGTTTTTTGTTTTATGGTTGTTGGGTCGGCCACCGGGGTGGATGTCCCAGTCCTTAGCTTATGTTATGGCATCATGACGTAGCTAGGCTTGGTCAGGTGGTTGGTTATGGTTCGTTTGCCCTCACAGTTTGGTCATATGGTCTAGTTGCATTGTGGTCTCGCCCCGTTGACAGATCATCTAGAACTCACCAGCTACATAGGTCACTACCTTGCTGGAGACTAGTAAAGCAGAAGCAGGCTTGGTTGACAGTAATCACTATGCTAACAGGTAAGGAACCAAGGAGTCAATCGCCTACATATATTTGTTTCCTAAATCCTATTCTGTCTCTTCCCACCTCCAATGGTGGGATTCAGCTATATATATATCTGTCAGGTAAGTCTCATGAACAAAATGATATTTTAATGATAAAATAAAGTTTGTTCATACTTACCTGGCAGATATATATAATCTTAGTGCCCACCCACCTCCCCTCAGGAGACAGTGGCACTAGAAAATCTGAATAGAAAATGGGAATGGTTCCTGTACTAACCACCTGGCCCCACTGCGTGTGTTGTAAGTTTTTGAAATTCTGTCGGTCTTCGGAGAATACAGCTATATATATATCTGCCAGGTAAGTATGAACAAACTTTATTTTATCACTAAAATATCATATTTATATCTGGACGACTGGCCACTACGCTCCCCATCGAAGAAAAGATGCATGGAAGACCTTCAAAAGACTCCTACTGGCCCAAGAGTTGGGTCTTTTAACCAATGTCCAGAAATCCCAATTTACTCCGACACAGTTGATTCTCTAGTTGGGGATGAGGATCAATGCTCTGACTTTTTGGGCTTTTCCGTCCCACAAAAGAATTCAAGACTGCTTGAAGAAAGTAAGAAAGTTCATATCTCACCCATTGTGCACAGCCAACAAGTGGATGAGTCTGCTGGGCACTCTCTCCTCCATCAAGAAGTTCGTGCCTTTAGGAAGATTACATACAAGAATCCTACAATTCTTCCTAAAGGCCAGCTGGCATAGGAAAACTCTCCCAGACTCCTTCATGTTCCGCATCACTCTCGAAATCAAGGAGGATCTTCAGTAGTGGCTTGCAGAGGACAAGTTCTCAATAGGAAAGTCATTGCTGAAACCCAACCTAACGTTGTACTCAGATGTGTCAGATCTGGGTGGGGGTGCTTTTGATCGACATGGAAATATCCAGGAAGTGTTTGTTGGAAGAGAAGAAATTACATATAAATGTAAGGGAATTGAAGACAATTCACTTGGCCCTTCAAACATTTTGCGACAGAGATTGGCCCTTCAAACATTTTGCGACAGAGACTTACGGCAAGACAATCACAGTCCACTCGGACAACACAGCCGCATTGGCCTACATCAAATATCAGGGAGGGACTCATTCCTTTTCCCTTTACGATGCGGCCAAGGATCTTCTTTTCTGGACAGAGATCAACTGTACCAGGATAATAACTCGCTTCTTCCAGGGAAAGTTAAACGTTCTGGCGGACGAGTTAAGTCGTTGCAGACAGGTCCTTCCAACAGAATGGACACTGAATCCACAGGTGTTCACCAACCTGTGGAAATGGTTGGGAAAACTGTCGGTAGACCTGTTTGTGACGTCAAGGAACCATTGCCTCCCTGCCTACTGTTCTCCAGCCCAGATCCTCAGGCATGGGCGACGGGTGCCATGCTGCAGGACTAGTCGGACTTAGATGTCTGCACCTTCCCACCATTCAGCATGGTGAGGGAAGTCCTAAACAAGTTCATGACCCACACCAATGTGTCCATGACACTTGTAGTTCCGTTTTGGCCACAGAAGAAGTGGTTCCTGGACCTTCTCAGTTTTAATAGACTTCCCCAGACTTCTACCTCAGAAGAGAAGCCTTCTAAAGCAGCCTCACTTCCATCGCTTCCATCTAGGCTTATCCGCTCTCACTCTGACAGGCTTCAGACTGTCAGGGAGCTTGTCAGAGTGAAGGGTTTTTCGAGAAAAGCTGCAGAAGCAATTGCCAAATACAGACGTCAGTCTTCCACTAATGTCTACCAGGTGAAGTGGACAATCTTTCGTGACTGGTGCCGAAGACACGGCGTATCATCTTCTAAAACCTCTGTAGCACAGATCACTGATTTCTTAATATTTCTGAGGTCCTCTCGAGATCTGACCACCTCTACAATCAGAGGTTATAGATCTATGCTAAACTCTGTGTTTAGACATAGAGGTCTCGAGTTGTCTGCTAAACAAGACATAAGCAATCTAATCAAGTCCCTAGATACTACGAAGCAAGAGAAGTCTACGTCAGTTGCCTGGAATCTAGATGTCGTCCTCAAATGGCTTCCCAGCCCTACGCTTGAGCCCCTTCATGCTTTATCACTGAGAGATTTAACCAGAAAGACTCTCATTTTAGTAGCTTTAGTTATGACAAAGAGGATCAGCGAATTACATGCCTTCAATAAGCGAGTAGGTTTTTGGCAAGGAGATGCGGTTTGCTCATCCACACTTGGATTCCTGGCAAAGAACGAAACCCCATCTACCTCTTCTAAGACCTGAATATCAATCACAGTGGAATTCTCAACTATCCTCTTGTCTTCATTTGTTCTGGTAATGCGTCTTAGGTTTTGTAATCCTGAGCACTTCATATGACACCTTGTGATACATTCAGGACACAGTACAGAGATCACCCTCACATCTTTCCCACAACAATTACATGGCCACTCACCTGTTTTTCCTTTGCAGTTACCATAGGTTTTGTTGTGCTTAAACTGATATTCAGCTCTCACCTCTCTATTCCATTCTTACTCCTTTTAAACATTTCCACCACCTCTTCTTCATGTTCTGCTGATAGCACTGTGTCATCCACATAAAGCAGCTCTCAGCGGACCCGGTTTCCACTCTCCTTTTTAGCTTTTTCCTTTACTGTGATAAACAGTTTCTGGTACCCTCCACATTCTTATGTGAATAAAATGATAGATTTTCCGTTTCATTAATCCACACAAATTTTTAAATAATATGGGTCTCATTTTTTATTGTAAGTCTCCTTCTTCCAACTTCACTGAGTAGATTTAGCATGTTGAGATTCAGAAATGACAGTTGATAAAGTAATAAAATGAGACTTTCCCCTTGTGTTGTGGTGTGCATCTCAAACAATATAAAATCTTCTCCTTGCTAGAATAATTCCATCTGTCACCTAATTAGTCCTGTAGCAAGTTATTTGCAGAATAACGTAAGGGTGTATGTCAATGAAACTTGACTATTGTATGATTTAGTAAACAACTTATTTCTTATCAGTTTTGTGAAACTGTTAATGACTTTCTGTATTCCTGAAGGCAACATGTTTCAACGACCTCATAAGGATGAAACGGATGAAGATTTACAAAAGCAGGAAGATGCATGGAAGTCACAACAATTCAGTCCTTCAGCAAAGGTCATTCACGTTAATAAACGCAAGACTGATGAAGATAAATCTCAAAAAGGTGCAGGTAATGCTTTTAATTTTCTTTAGAAAATAAAAATTGAAGTGCATTTTGGTTCATCTTTTTAAGCTTAAATTACTCAAGTGCTGCCTTTGTGTCATTTGCTTGCTATTATATAAATACTGTAATTAGCAGTGTACATGACAGCAGTTTCTTTTGTTACAGATGGAGGAGAGGGGCCGAGGTCAAAATTTGGCCGTGAGCGGAACTCTAAGAAGAAAAAAGGAAATATTGTTGACAATACAGTCCTGAAAGAAGCAGGTTTGTCACTTATGGAATGTGTTATCCCTCTATCAGCTTTTATTTCTAATATCTGAAGTGTACAGACACACTTGCAAACTTACTGGTTTTACAGTTAATGTTACTGCCATTTTTGTAAACATTTCTCATACTATAAAACAGGTTTTGATGTAGGAAAAACCTATTTTTGGTAGTCGCTGTTGAGTCCTCAATGAGTTACCTTCCATGGTCTACCAGAGCTCCATGGTGACCAAACTAATATCAAAGAATTCTCTTCTAGTTGGTCTTTTGGCCAGGTATTGTGTTGTAATGATTAACATTATAACACGTGATGAAGTAGATAATGGACTCAAAGATAAGAGGGCACTTCCTTATCTTCAGTGAAGCTGAACCCAGTTTTTCAATGTCAAAAGAACCTGCAAGAAAGAGAAGTGACTATTGCGCATGCGTATCCGCACTCTTATTTACAACCGAGCTGTTAAAAGACCAGGAGCCATTACTCTCTGTTGGTCAATGCAGGTTGATCCCTTGCCCAAATCCCATGCATTTTCGTCAGGGAAGTGGGAGGGTTTTGAGGACTCAAGAGCGACTACCAAAAATAGGTTTTTCCTAGGTCAAAACCTGTTTTTTGATAGCGTAGTCGCTGCTTCGTCCTCAAGGAGCTTTACAAAGAAATTGACAGGTGACGAAAACGGCTTAAGCTCTCAATTTTTAATCCCAGCACCCCAAAGGAAATAACATTTCCAGTCCAAGGTCAAGCCACAGATTTCAAGTCCCGATCTTTATTCCAAATACTCTTCATGTTTTGATACCAAGGAACAAGAAACTATACATGAACTTACGTTTTAGGATGTAGTTCTACAGAGGTTTACCCAAGCATGCTGGGTTTGGTTGTAGTACTGTTGCCCCTCTCCCAGCGATGTTTAGCATACTCACACGTCAATAAGACCCCAGGTTTTCTGCTGCGGCACCTAGGGAATAAGACTAACCAAGCCACCTACTGATACACAGTGTAGTCGAATTTGTTCGAGCATGTGGCAGTAATTTAACTGATGACCACCCTGTACATTCAGACTTCTTCGAAAGAGACATTTCTGAAGAAGGCCAAAGACGTACAGTACTTACTTTCCTAACATCATGTGACCTATGGAAAGAGTGTGGATTTGCCATTTTAATGAGAAACACTACAATGACTCTCAGCCTTTGTAGGGAGAGTGGTTAGTTTGTGCTAATGTGTAGGAAAATAGGACCTTCTGGGGTGTTTGCCATGACTTCTAGGTAAACCTTAAGTGCTTGGACCGGGCATAATATCTTGTCTGCTAAATTGAGTTTTCTTATTAGAATGGATTTCCTTTTTAAAGATCCATATTCTTGGCCGGGAACGATGGGCCAGGGGACAATAATAATTGATGGTCAGCTATTTGCATGATGCATCGTCCTCATCTAAGAGAGCCCAATTCACTAATAAGAGCTCCTGATGTTAATGCAATCAAGATCACCTTTTGTAGCCTGTGTGTAGTGGTTGTATTGGGTCCACTGAATTGAGGGGTTAATAGAAGTCTAAGCGCTTTGTTCAGGGACCAAGTAACTGGAAGCCTTTCGGGAGTGGGCCTTTGTAGAGCACAAGACTGCAGAAGGGAAGTAACAACTTCTATACTGGAGCCAATCCCGAATCCATAAAGTAAGGGTTCCATTAATACAGCCTTGTATCCCATGACTGATGTAACCACAAGGCATTTGTCTTCAAAAGGGTACATAAGAAAAATAAAGCGTTTCTATAGAAATCTCAACTGGGCTCTCAGTTTGGATATAATCTAACCATATCTTCCATACGGACTGTTAACGCCGGTTACATGTACGTAATTTTTGCACTAGGTGCCTGGCAATATTGGGTGAGTAATTATCACAGCAGATATTTTTTAAAAATCTATACGTGAAGGTCTCAGTTCAGAAAGGGGGATGCGTAAGAGACTTTCCCTCCTACTGTCTGGGACAGAACAGCGGACACTAGTGGAATTGATCTTTTTGTCCGTTGTTGAGGTAATAGGAACCAATGCCTGTTTGGCCAATTTGGGGCTATTAAGGTTAGAAGTTTGCTCAAAACCTTTGAAATCTGGGACAGTGGAGGAAAAAGATATCATTCTCCCCTTGTTCCAGTCTTAAGGAAGGCATCTCTTGCTGTTGCTTGACTGTCCAGGTTTGGAGACACATATATTAAGAGTTTATGATTCTAGTATGTGGCAAATAGGTCCATTTCCAGCTGTGGAAGCATGCTGGCTATTTTTTGAAAAGAGTGGTTGTCCAACATCCACTCTGTTGATAGAGGGTCTGCTATTACAATGAGACCCCCTGTGAGGTGAACTGCAGACATGTGCCACTTCCTTGCTTGTGCCATCTGAAGGATGGCTAACATTACCATATTGAGAGGAGGTGAACATGATCCAGGCCTCTTGATGTAGGATATTGTGGTTATGTTCTCTCTCTTCTGGAGGTTTGAGTTTTTGATTGACAGAAAGACAGCCATCAGCTCCAGGAAATTGATATAAAAATTCCAGAGTAGCTGATCATCTCCCTGCCACCTGATGATCCTCCCAATGTCCTCCCGAGCTGTCAACGAGGCATCTGTGTTTGTCACTCCTACAGACGGAAGAGTCGGGATGACCTGTTTTGCCAGAGATTTCTTCCAAATCCAAGGCTGAAGTATCTCTCCAACTCTTTTAATTCTTTGACGAAGTCGGTCTTGCATTTTTTTTCTTGCATGCGGTAGCCAGAATTTGTTCACATTTTTAGTTGCAATATATGTATTGGATCTATTATTGATGAGAACTGCAGCGGGCCCATCTGCGTTCTGATTGCCACCTGGAAGCTGGGCTGTGCAAGGAACCTTTTGAGGACTTGCCTCATTCTGTTTTGAGTATGATGGGGAGAGACAACAGGCCGTGGAGAATATCCCAACACAGTCTCAGCCACTGAAAGTGTCTGCTGGGTGTGAGGCAGGATGTTTTCAAATTTATAATAAAACCTTTTGACTGTACTATAGTCTGTTGACCATTGCTCTTAGGTTTTTCAAGCACTTTTCTTGTGGGCCCCCCAGATCTTTTTGTTCGAGTTCTCGAATGAATACTGTTGCTAATTTTGTAAAATATTCTTTAGGCAATGTTTAGCCAAAGGGCATGACTTTGAATCTATACGTATCTTTTCCTATCCGGAACCTTAGGAAGGGGCGGAAGGGAATGGCTATTGGGATGTGCCAGTGTGCATCTTTCAGATCTATAGAAGCTATCTGAGTCCCTTTTGGAATGTGATTCAATGTACTTAGGCAACGGTAATTGTCCAAAACTTTCGGCAGACAATGTGCTTGTTCAATGTTGATTGGTTGAGAATCACTCTTCTTTTGGAGGAATCCTTTTTGAGGACAATGAAGAGACGTACTTGGTGGCGAATATACACATGTTTCTCAATGGGTCCCATTAACAGGGCCTTTCTGTACATATAAAAAATGCTGTCCCCCCACAGGGAAAACTTCCATTGTCTGTGATATGATCAAAGCTGACCCTCAACCAGTATAATTCCTCTTGGTATCTGCCTCCTCCTCCTCTGCCTTTGCCTTTGATAGACATTCCAGGTGTTGTTTTTCCTTTTCCCCTCCTATGAGATGGTTTTTCGACCTTGTGAAAAAGGATGGCTGTGAAGTTGTTGTTGTCCCTTTGCAGGAATTGTCCCTTCTGACCACCTACCTGTTTTTGAGGAAAAAATTTTTGGGGTGACTGAAGGCTTATATGATTTTGATCAAAGTAAGCCTTTTTGGGGTTGGGTAAAGGAAATTTTGGGTTCTTTGTTTCCCTGAATTCCCGTTTCCCCAGAAGAGCGTACACTGTACAATTCTGGTGGTGGGCATGCTCATTGAGTTGAGCCACAACAGACTCCTCAGAGATCTTACATAAGGGGTTACAATGTAATAATGCAGTGACATTGGAGAGTGATTTGATGGAGCCCTCCAGTCCTTCCATTCGCACTTTTATGCGCCGTTCTAGGAAGTCAAAGATGCTTCCCATCATCTTTCATAAGACTTTTGGCCTCAACAGCAAAAAATTATCCTGGGATCTTCTGGAAGCCTTTAGGTGGCAACTTCCAGCAAGGTGGTAGAGGTAGGAGAGCTGTTAATCAGCTCAGTGGTCTGGTAAAACTAAGGTATACTTACTTACTTATAATACTAAGGCGTTAGAGCCTAGCATAAAATTCTGACGAGGCTGTCCCTTCTGAGAGTCATCTTATAGGGGTCCCAAACTGCTGATTAGCTATATCGAAAGGCAGCTTTTTCCTTTCAAAAGGGAGTTGCAGCATTGCCCAGTCCTTGGTGGAATTTCCTAAAACTGGGATGACTGTGGCAGATGGTTTTAATTCTGCCATTTTCTCTTGTTTTTAGGCACTACCAGTTCTGAAAAGCTGTCGTCACATGATTAATATTTTTGAAAGTGAAGGGACAGTAGGCTGGGGCTACTTGGTGAGCAACTTGGGTCTTATTCAAAATGGAAGTAGAGATCCATTTTTCATTGACCTGGTAAAGGGCAATTTCTATAGCTTTTAATGCTATAGGCACAGGTAAGAAAACCATTTCTGTTAGTGGTTTCTCCAAGTCTGGTGAAGATGGTGCCAGGTGCCATTCTGTATTAAGGAATGCTGCCGTTTGTAAATTCTACATTTACAACTTCGATCATAGTTTTTCTCTCATTAATTACCTACTTGCCATCGGGAGAGAAAGTGCACATTGAGGTGTCTCGCCAAGGATTATCAGTATCATCAGGGGTGAGTATTGGAGTCCCTATTATGTTTTGATCTGAAGTTCTGTATTCCAAAATGAATCCTAACATCAGACCTTGTTTGGGCGGCATTTGTATCTACACTCACTTTCCGGTTACAGGATGTAGTACTTTTACTCTCTGGTGTAGTACTTTTACCCTTTGGTGCACACATGACTGACTTACTTTGCTTTTGAGAATCATGCTTCATGTCCCTTATATATTGCTGTTCTGTGGCAAGGGCATCTTTGATGTTACTCAATTTTCTTATGGAACTGACCAAATGGCGCAAACTGTGTATCCCCTTTTGGGGGAACTTGCCGCAAACTTTGTATCCCCTTTGGCTGTGTATCCCTTTTGGGGGAGCTTGCCATAAGCTGTTTATCCCTTTTGGGGGAGCTTGTGCAATCTAACTGAGCTTCAGCAACTAAACTGTAACTGCCTGTTAATCAAGGGGCAGAAGTCCTGGGCAAGTTACTATACCCTTCCAAAAATGTAGACATTTCAGTCTGAGTTAGGTGGATTCCAGTATCCCTTTTGGGGGAAAAATCCTATTCAGCAATGATAGCTTCATGGGGAATAGAATTCCTTCTGAAAGGTTTCTCCCATGGCTAGCTTAAATTTGTGTCCCAATTTCTGGGTTCAGCAGGGCCATTTCTTTCTTGTAGGTTCTTTGATTGGAAAAACTGGCAATGTCCACTCCATAATTTATAATAAAAATGATAACTCCATGTAAAGATTCATCTACTGCCTCTTCAGGGTTAACCTGGGAGGTATTTGGGACTGATGTTACTGGGTTTTGGCTCAAACATTGATGTTTTTCAGAGGAAGGGTTTAACACACAAATTATAAATTCCAAAATTTTAAAACTAAAACTTTTAACTGGAAGTTAATATTGAGTTAAACAATTACTGTAGTTATGTTACAAATGACAACTATCTTGCTATTTTTGATCAATCAAAACGTTTAATATACTGCTGCAGTAACTTTATGCTGCAATTTGTAGGAACTTAAAGAAAAAAACTTGACTTGACTTTTTCAATATAAAGCTGGTATTATGAGTCAATAGAAAATAGCGACATGAAAACATGCCCCAAAATGGCCAGCTGCGATTCCGTTATTAACGCTAAATATAGACCAAACAGAGATAATAGCTCCTTGGTCTTTTTTAACGGCCTCTCTGAACTGAGTTAAATGCGTAAAATAAACTAAAACACCGCGTTATCAATTCCAAAACAAAAACATTGATGTAAACAAGAGTATACGCATTGGATCGGATGCACATGCGATCCATAGTCACTTCTCTTTCTTGTGAGGTTCTTTTGATATACGTTGGAAAAAACTGCCTGGTTTACAAACAACTCCAGTTTGTTGAGGCAGCTGAAGATAAGGAAAGTGCCCTCTTATCTTTGAGTCCATTATATACTCCATCACGTGTTATAATGTTAATCATTACGACACAATACCTGGCCAAAAGACCAACTAGAAGGGAATTCTTTGATATTAGTTTGGTCACCATGGAGCTCTGGTAGACCATGGAAGGTAACTCCTTGAGGACAAAACAGCGACTACACTATCAAAAAAGCTTTGTGTTAGGAAACTGAAAAATCATATATTTGTTGACGAGCATTGCATTTTAAAGAAAGAGTTGTTGATGGTACAGCAATAGTCAGTTGATCTTGGACAATGGATATTTATTAGTTGTTTTCAAATTGACTTTTGTTAGTTGGGTCTCACTGAAAAAATTTTGCTAAATTTACCTTATGGGACAGTGGATTTGATGGTTGGTCCATCGTATGGTATATGGTTGAAGCTTTCAACATTGCAGCATGTTGAATAAATGTGCTAAATTGAAACATTCAAAATGCCCCTCCCGCTCCTTACTGCCACCTGTACATGACTAAAAAATTGTTATAAAAATTAAACAAGTAAAAAATACACCAAAGTTTCTTCAGCGCAGTCGAGTTTTCTGTACAGCGGCTAAGCATATAATTAAGGCCACTGAAAACAGATCTATCTTTCGGTGGTCTCGGTATAATGCTGTATGAGCTGTGGCCCATGAAACTTTAACCACTGCCCGGTGGTGGCCTATCCTATATCATTGCCAGAAGCATGATTATGGCTAACTTTAATCTTAAATAAAATAAAACTACTGTACTGAGGCTATAAAACTACAATTTGGTATGTTTAATGATTGGAGGGTGGATGATCAACATACCAATTTGCAGCCCTCTAGCCTCGCTAGTTTTAAGATCCGAGGACAGAAAGAAAAATGAGGAAAGAAAACGGTGCGGATGGACAGACAAAGCTGCCAAAATAGTTTTTTTTTACAGAAAACTAAAACCTGAAGAAAAGATAACATATATTTAGCTCAGACCAATCTTGATATCTTTCATATTAAAAATTTTATATCCATTTAATTTAATTTTTGATGCAAAATTTTTTTTCTGATTTTTGTGCATGTTTACAGTTATCAGTTTATGGATACTATATTCTATGGTTACCAGTTTTAGTTGAGTAATAGGGTCTGTGAATACAAGAAAGGAATCCTTGTAGAATTTTTTTTTAACAAAAAGCAGAGCATTCATATAGATTCAGTAGAGCTGTGCTAGGTTAGCATAGGTGTGACATCAGAAATTACTAGTACTATTGAGATGTGTGCATTGTTATTAAAGAAAAACCTACTTTGTAAAAAAGTAGATAAATTTATTATGGTAATCTAAAGTAAACTTTAAAGCAAACTGTAGTTAGTTTGATGTAGCAATTGCCAGGCACAGTTCCTTTATGGTACTGATCAGTTTACTGTTTGTTATGATTGTTTGTTGATAGGAAACAATATTTTTTTATACTGTAATCTTTTGCATTTTCCATATAATCTGTCAATGAACAAACATCAAAATTTTAAATGGAATATACTAGAAATGTAATGAACATATGATTAAAAAATCATAGTACAGGCAGTCCCCGCTTTATGGCAGGGGTTCCATTCCCGGCAGCACGCTGTAACCTGAAAAATGCCATAAATTGGAACATCATAATAATAACGGGGATAAATGGCACCTGTGGTGCTTTCAGTGCCATAAAACTGGTTATGGTTTATGGTGCTGTAAAACCGCTTATGGCACCATAAAATCAGGTTAACTGCACCGTGAGCCAAGCACTGTAAAGTTGGAACATCATAACCTGAGACTGCTGTAACCTGGGGAATGCCTGTACAGTAAAAGTTTGTTTATAGATTTTACAAATAAGATTATTGTAGCCAGAGATGTTTTTTCCGGCAAGCGATGATAGTAGCTCACTGATTTGAGTTGTTGATGATTATGCCACGAGCCAAGCTAAAACGGGTGCTTGGTGTTATGTCTATTAAAACATAGAAAAACTTCTTGATAGTTAAGTACTTTTGGTGATTAATTTAATTTACTTTTAGTGAAAAAAGAAGAAACGGTGGCAGTCCTTGGTCGAATAGTGGAACGAGTAGTCTGCCCAGAGGACAGCTTAAGGGAGTGGCATCCTGAACCAAGTCCTCATGGCTTTCCAAAAGTGCCCAAACTATATTCCTTGGTAAGATATTTATGAATATAGTGACATCTGCATATTTTTTAAAGAAACCAATTTTATTAGTCACTCCCATGGCTTTACATCTTTATTACTGTTCATAGTGTTAAAACACAGTATAGTACTTTTTTGCAAAGGCATTACAACTATAGTAATACTTTGAACTTATGTGAGGTTAGGTTCCAGAACCCCTCGCGAAGGGCGAAGATATTGCATAAATTTGGTATGACCACTAAAAATGCTAATAAATGCTTATTTCTAGAGTTTAAACACTAAATATGGCCCTAATCATGCTCCCAAAGTATTAAGCTAACTTTTAAATGAAATTAAAGTTATTGTAATTTCATATAAAAGTTAGCTTAATACATTACCCTTAAAAAGGAAATAAATGGTTGATGTAAAAATTGAGTACAGCATACAGTTTAGTATACTAACATTACCCCTAATTCATGGGATGCAATTTTCTTTTTCACTCACAGAGTAAAAAACATACAGAGAAATACATATAACTACAAACAAGAGAGAGAGAGAGAGAGAGAGAAGAACCAGTCTAAGTATCTATTTATCTATCTATCAATCCATTTCTCACAATTCTACCCATTTTCAGATTTTTCAGCATTCTTTGTATGACAACATCTTTAATCCTTGCGGTCAGAAAATGTCAAGTAATTTTACATATTTGACAGGTTCGCACTTGCCCCCTCTTCAGAGCATCTACAAAAGATCGGAGGATGATATTTGTTTGTTTAAATTTTCACATAATTTACTACAGAAATGTATAAATTTTGTAATTATAGTATATTATTATTATTATTTTATTGAATATTATTGCTGCTTCAGCTGCATTTATTTTATAGAAGACTTTTTCTATTTTCCTTATTGTGGACTTCTCTTCATTGGAGGTGCATGCTAACAGCAGCAATAATATTCAATAAAACCTGTTTAAAAGAGGGTTCTGCTGCCAAATTATTATTATTATTAGTATTATTATTTTAATTATTATTATTATTATTATTATGTTATTATTATTATTATTATTTAATCTTATTAATATTTGAAAATTAGTACTGTAATTATTATGAGGTAAATCATTTGTTTATCATACAAAACAAATAAACATATACTATAAAAATTCTCTCATCTCAGTAAGAGAGAGAGAGTTATTATTTTTATTATTTAATGTTATGTAATTTACACATAAATGCTTGAAAACTTATAAACTACATCAAAAATTAAACATAAGCACTTCCATAGGGTTTCTTAAGGATTCGCAAATGTCATGTGTCTGTGAAAAAATCGCATATGACAGTGAGTTAGGTTCCAATGAAAAGTTTGTGTCTGTGAATTCATGTGCAACTCAAATCCGTAAGATCAAGGTATTACTGTAATTTGGAAAATATACTTTTACAAGTTGTAATTTTGCATGGGTTGTTTACAGGAAAATTTTAAAACTTTGGATTAACTAATCCATTATAAAGAAAAACTGTACCTTTGTTATGCATATCACAGATTTGTGTTTTAGCAGACATGTCAACCTTCAGCTTTTCTATAGTGCTGTGCTTTTTCATGTTAAACAATCCTTCATATCTTAACATGAATGAAAAATCTTTGACTTTTATACAAAATTCATTAAATAAACTTTTAACCATTCAGGACTACTTTAATACAAGCAGATCCGTTTAAGTGAACTTGATTTAATTCTTCATTTGGGAGTATTATTGTAGTTTTGCTTCTCAGTAATTTTTATTGTTTCATCAGCATGAAAGAAGGTAATTGATAATAATTTCTTCTAATAAATTATTTATTGGGTATTTATAACTGGAAATTTTTAATAGTTGGATACAGAAAACTCAGTGTACCCGAGGTACCATACACCTCTTGTTTCTTGTATTAAGTAAGCTTTAATGTATTGTTGTGTGACACTGCTAGTTGTGTTTTTTTTTGGTGGTGTTGTGCTAGTACAGTACACAAAAACAGACAAACCTGCCATTTAGTGAAATTTTGGCTTGAAAGGGTACCTGTATGTTTTTTACACAACAATCAAAAGTTATTTCCATTGCAGGGTGAAGCATCAACAACCACATCTCATACAATGCCAGGAATTAAAAAACCTTCTTTATACAAGCAACAGTTAATCAAGGCAGGAATCGTTAGTGAAGAAAAGCCTTCATACTCTCAGGACCAAGGTTTCAAAAAATCTTGTGGGTCAAGAGTCTCAGGCTCTGCTTTATATGATCCAAGGGTAACTGCCTTAGGTAGGTGATACTGTACAGTACTCTAAATTTTTGCCTTTCAGATGGATTAAAGTCAATAGTGTATATCCATTTACAGTCTTGCCCTCCTCTGTTTTCTGTTATATATTCCATCTGTTATGGCATTACCTAAATTTTGCTAAATGACTATGGATTATGATTCAAAGGTACAACATAGTGGAATGTCATAGTTGGCAGAAGCATATCAGTATGTTGTGGATATTACAATTATATATATTTTTTATCATTTAATGAAGATTTTTGTAACCTTTTATTGGTCATGGCTGTCATATAATGTAGAGATATGTTGGATTCCTGACCATGTAGGCATTGAAGGAAATTAAGAAGCTGATAAAATAGCTGAAACTATAAGTACTATGATAGGATCACATGTAGATATTACTATTAGTGACTATATAACATCTAAAATTCTGTCATAATCGGTAACCTGTATCTGAAACAGTGAACATGTAAGTAAAAATAAAACAAATCAAGCCCAATTTTAGAATACGGAGTTCATCGTTTTAAAAGGTCAAACATATGCAAGTAATATCAACTCATCTTAGAAGTGGTCACTCTTGTGTGAAGCATGGATATTTTATAAATAGCTCACATGATCCAATCCCTATATGTATTGACTATAGAGTAACACTAACAGTTAAAAATTTTTGTGTAAAAGTCCAAACTAATCAACAATGAATGTCCTTTTTGGATCTTTGTATCTTGCTGCCCAACTGCTCCAACTCCCTCATTTCACTGTCCTGAGCACTGAAAGGCTGGAAATGTCCCAGTGAACAGCACTGAAAAATCAGATTTAATACTGAGGCTGGTTTAGTTAATGCAACATAAAATGCTTAGGAAATTCTGTGGTAGAATAGTGTTCCTACCCATAAGAGTGGGAAACTTGATTTCACCGAGATGACTTTTAACCATCTGAAAAATCAGATTTAGTATAAGAGAAAATTATGGAGAACATGTCTAGTCATTGAAAATAAACTGAGGCTTTGACAATTCCTGTACAGTCGATTCTGCCAATTCAGTGATTTGCAGACTCACCCATAAATTTCTCTATGGAACACTCCCGGTTTACATTTCCAGCTGTTCGAGGTTAGATGACTTTTCAACCATCTGAAAATTATTTCCCATGCATGTTCCAGGGTACCAGCTGATAGAGAAAAAATCCGATGGAGAAAATATGGCTCAAAACGGCAGAATAATGAAAATGCTTTTTTGAGGAAAAACTCAATAAAATGCAGTTTACATCATTTTCAATACACCCAAAGCATTAAAAGTAAGGTTTTCTGGGATTTTGATGATTTTCGACTCACCTAAAACAGAACCCTCTATCTTAAACCTACTATATACACATTCTTCACGGAAAATGTGCCTATTCACAGTATTTTTCATAGAAATATTCACAGATTACTGTATTTTCATGTCATTTTGGCGACTAAATGCACATTTTGTGATAAAACTATTAAAATATTCAGGTATAAGCATTTTTGGAGGGCTTTTTGGTGCTTTGAACTTTCAAAATAGGCAGCTATAAGTTTTTTAGGGGTTTTAAGTATTTGCAGATTATCTATTCGCTGTGGGGTAGTGATATGCATTCCCCGCGAATACCAGGGGTCGACTGTATTGGCAAGTCATGTGATTGATTTTTAGTCATTACTGTCACTTTAAAGCACATTCCACTGTCAGGAATAGTAAGTGATGATCATTAAAAACTAACCTGAGGGTTCAAAGACTTTTTTCACTTGCATTAAGAAATTGGGTTTGTTCCCCCTACGTTTTTCTTCTTATCACCACATTGTTTTATGTTCAAGTGGCCTAAACTCTTAGAAGGTAGAATTAAGAAAAATTGGTGATATTCACTGTAAAGTGCTTTCAGTTTTCATATAAGTAACTTACCAAGTAATTACTTAGCTGTAGTTTCTAACTCGCGTGGCAGCCTTTATTTAAAAAACCATGGTAGCACTTCGATAGTTTAGTGTAGGTGACAAGCTCTGCCCACAACGGGAGTACTGGAAACAACTGAACAGAAAACCTCATTCTCTTTCTCCTTGCTCTCAAGTGACATCAGGGTTTGCTACAGATTTTGTTTACTGATTTTCAGTTGTATGGCTGGATTTTGGTGAAGTGTTATCACTTATTGGAGTAGCCTTCAAGCTTTAATAGCTTTCAGGATGATTTTCTTGTTCTTTGGTTATTACAGTAATGCTTTGAACTTACGCGAGGTTAGGTTCCAGAACCCCTCACGCAAGGCGAAGATTTGTGTAAGTTTGGTACGGTCCCAAAAAAATGCTAATACATACAGTAATGCTTATTTCTAAAGTTTAAACCCTAAATATGACAAAATCATGCTCTCAGAGCATTTTAATTTCATTTAAAAGTTAATACCATACTAATACCATTACAGTACTGTAATTCATTGTTAAATTATTTATGAATTATTTTGTAGAGAGAGAGAGAGAGAGAGAGAGAGAGAGAGAGAGAGAGAGAGAGAGAGAGAGAGATTGTCCTTACATTGTTAAATTATTTTTGAGATTATTTTGAAGAGAGAGAGAGAGAGAGAGAGAGAGACAGGGGTTATTCTTACGTTAGATATCAAAAGATGGAAATTCATGATTTATGAAGGAAGGAAAGAGAGGGGAGAGAGATTTTTCAGTACATAAACTTTGACAATCTGAGGGCAACACTCCCTTTCCCGGTCTTATGTCAAGTTAATTGACAGTTACCCTCCCCCTTCTAGCTCGAAGCCAACAAGAAAAGATTGGGAAAATCCTGGTATGATATGTATTTCTTTAAAATTTTAAAATATATAATTTACTATACAAATGCCAAAAGTTGTAACTATAGCATGGAAAATATGAAAAAAATTAATAACAAAGTAACATTACATTTATCTATACATAAAAAATCTCTCTTATCTCAGTGAAAGAGAGAGAGAAAGAAAATTACAACTTATACATCAAAGAAAATACGTATTATGTTTATATCACAGCTGTTTTGTGATTTTGATTGATTTACTGTATTTTAACTATGCTAGTATCATACAGAGTTAAGAAAACAGGTTTTAATGTAGGAAAAACTTATTTTTGGTAGTCGCTGTTGAGTCCTCAAGGAGTTACCTTCCATGGTCTACCAGAGCTCCATGGTGACCAAGCTAATATCAAAAAATTCTCTTCTAGTTGGTCTTTTTGGTCAGGTATTGTGCCGTAATGATCAACATTATAACACGTGATGGGGTATATATAATGGACTCAAAGATAAGAGGGCACTTTCCCTTATCTTCAGTGAAGCTGAACCCAGTTTTTCCAACGTCAAAGGAACCCGCAAGAAAGAGAAGTGACTATTGCACATGCACATCCGCCCTCTTGTTTACAACCGGGCTGTTAAAGACCAAAGAGCCATTACTCTCTGTTGGTCAATGCAGGATGATTACTTGCCCAAATCCCATGCCTTTTTGTCAGGGAAGTGGGAGGGTTTTGAGGACTCAATAGTGACTACCAAAAATAGGTTTTTTCTATGTCAAAACCTGTTTTTTGATAGCGTAGTCACTTGTTTCATCCTCAAGGAGCTTTACAAAGAAATTGATGTGACAAAAAAGGCTTAAGCTCTCAATTTTTAATCCCAACACCCCAAAGGAAAAAACATTTCTGATCTGAGGTCAAGCCACAGATTTCAGGTCCCATTCTTTATTCCAAATACTCTTCATGTTTTGATACCAAGGAACAAGAAACTATACATGAACTTACGTTTTAGGATGTAGTTCTACAGTGGCTTACCCAAGCATGCTGGGTTTGGTTTTCCTACTGTCACCCTTCTTCCAGCGATAGTTAGCACTCACTGTCAATAAGACCCCTGGTTTTCTGCCTCAGCACCTAGGGGCTAAGACTAACCATGCCACCTACTGATATACAGTGTAGTCAAATTTGTTCAAGCACGTGGAATAATTTAACTGATGACCACCCTGTACATTTGGAGACTTCTTTGAAAGAGACATTTCTGAAGAAGGCCAACAACATACTTACTCTCTTATCATCATGTGACCTAGGAAAGGAGTGTGGATTTGCCTTTTTAATGAGAAACACTAGTCATTCTCAGCCCTTGTAGGGAGAGTGGTTAGTTTGTGCTAGGGTGTAGGAAAATGGGACCCTCTGGGATGTTTGCCGTGACTTCTAGGTAAACCTTGTGCTTGAACTGGGCATAATGTCTTGTCTGCTAAATTGAGTTTTCTTATAAGAACAGATTTCCTTTTTAAAGGATCCTCATTCTTGACCAGGAATGATGGGCCAGGGGCAATAATAATTGATGGTCAGCTGTTTGCATGATGCATCGTCCCCATGTAAGACAGCTCAGTTCACTAATACGAGCTCCTGATGCTAATGCAATCAAGAAGATTGCCTTTTGTAGCATGCACGTTTTGGTTGTATTGGGTCCGCTGAATTGAGGGGTTGATAGAAGTCTAAGCACCTTGTTCAGGGCCCAAGTAATTGGAAGCCTTTTGGGAGTGGGCCTTTGTAGAGCAAAAGACTACAGAAGGGAAGTGACAACTTCTATGCTGGAGTCAATCCCGAATCCATAAAGTAAGGGTTCTATTAATGCAGCCTTGTATACCATGACTGTTGTGACTGCAAGGCATTTGTCTTCAAAAGGGTACATAAGAAAAATAAAAAGTGTTTCTTTAGAAATCTCAACTGGGCTCTCAGTATGGATATAATCTAACCATATCTTCCATACAGACTGGTATTGCCGGACAGATGATGTCTGTAATTTTTGCACTAGGTACCTAGCAATGTTGGGTGAGTAATTTTCACGATAGATATTTTTTAAAAATCCATACATGAAGGTCTAGGCTCAGAAAGGAGGATGCATAAACGGCTTTCCCTCCTATTGCTGAGATAGAACAGCGGACGGTAGTGAAATTGATCTTTTTGTCTGCTGTTGAAGTAATAGGAACCAATGCCTGTTTGGCCAATTGGGGGCTATTAAGTAAACTTTTCCTTTTTCCCCCCTATAAGATGGTTTTTGGACCTTGTGAAAAAGAATGTCCTTGCTGTTGTTGTTGTCCCTTTGTAAGGGTGACTGAAGGCTTATATGATTTTTGATCAAAGTGAGCCTTTTTGGGGTTGGGTAAAGGGAAATTTTAGGTCTTTTGTTTCCTGAATTCCCCTTTCCCCAGAAGAGCGTACACTGTACAATTCTGTTGGTAGGCATGCTCATTGAGTTGAGCCACAACAGACTCCTCAAGCAGGTCCTTACAGAAGGGGTTGGAATGTAATAATGCAGTGACACTGGAGAGTAATTTGATGGAGCCCTCCAATGCTTCCATTCGTGCTTTTATGTGCCATTCTAGGAAGCTACAGAGTGCTTCCCATTGAGTTCTCTTGAGACTTTTGGCCTCAACAGCAAAAATTATCCTGGGATCTTCTGGAAGCCTTTAAGTGACAACTTCCAGCAAGGTGGTAGAGGTTATAACACTAAGGAGTCAGAGCCTAGCATAAAATTCTGACGAGGCTCTCCCTTCTGAGTCTTCTCATAGGTGTCCGAAACTGGTTTTTCCTTTCAAAAGGGAGTTGCAGTGTTGCCCATTCCTTGGTAGAATTTTCCGAAACTAGGATGACCTTGACAGATGATTTTGATTCTGCCATTGTCTCTTGTTTTTAGTTACTACAAATTCTAAAAATCTGTCTGCACATGATTAATATTTTTGAAAGTGAAGGGACAGAAGGCTGGGGCTACTTGGTGAGCAACCTGAGTCTTATTCAAAATGGAAGTAGAGATCCCTTTTTCATTGACCTGGTAAAGGGTGATTTCTATAGCTTTTAATGCTATAGGCACAGGTAAGAAAACTGTTTCTGTTAGTGGTTTCTCCATGTCTGTAAATTCTACATGTACAACTTCGATCATAGTTTTTCTCTCATTAATTACATACTTGCCATCGGGAGAGAAAAAACACATTGAGGCATCTTGCCAAGGATAATCAGTATCATCAGGGGTGAGTATTGGAGCACCTATTATGTTTTGATCTGAAGTTCTGTATTCCGAACTGACCCATTTGTTGTTTCCAGTCGGAATTCTAACAGACCTTGTTTGGGCAACATTTGTATCTACACTCACTTTTCAGTTACAGGATGTAGTACTTTTACACTGGGGTGTACATGACTGACTAACTTTCCTTTTAGGAATCATGCTTCTTGTCCCTTATATATTGCCGTTCTGTGGCAAGGGCATCTTTGGTGGTACTCAATTTCCTTACTGAATTGATCAAATGCTGCTAACTGTGTATCCCCTTTGGGTAAGCTTGTGCAATCTAACTGAGCTTCAGCAACTGAACTGTAACTGCCTGTTAATCAAGGGACAGAAGTCTTGGGCAAATTACTATACCCCTCCGAAAATGTGGTAATTTCAGTCTGAGTTAGGTGGACCCCAGTATCCCTTTTTGGGGAAAGGTCCTATTCAGCAACAATAGCTGCATGGGGAATAGAATTCCTTCTGGAAGGTTTCTCCCATGGCTAGCTAAAATTTGTGTCCCAGCCTTCTGGGTTCAGCAGGTCCATTTCAATGGCAATGTCCACATCATATTCTTTAATAAGAATGTCAAAGCCATCCAAAGATTCTTCTACTTCCTCCACGGGGTTAACCTGGGAGATATTGGGGACTGATGTTACTGGGTTTTGGCCCAAACATTGGTGCTCTGAGAAAGGGTTAAATATCTGCTGCCGGAGTTCTGCCAGAAAGATCTAATCTCCCCCTTCCTTGTGCCTACTGAACCCTAGGACCCATTGAGACAGCTTAAAAGGAGCTGTTTTGTTCTTAAAACTTGCTGCCGGCTGCCAGGAGCATACTACAAATCTCTCCCACATCTGGCAACCAAGTAAATTTATTTTTTTTTTTCTTTTTCCAAGGACTATGCTCATGGCAGGTGGTATGGGCTGTACCCACTGGCAAAAAGTGAACTGAGAAATTTGCTACGGAACACTTGAACTCAGGATCCTGTCTAATGGCAGCCCTCTAGTGATATAAAGCAAGTTGTTATTAGAAGCTAGTTAGTATTAATTGTTTTCAAGTGAGGGACACTTCTTTAGTTCCTCATATAGTTTCCATATTACAGGTTAACTTGATTACAAGTGTGCAGTTGTAATACATTTAATTAAATATCTATGTTAACTTAAACCCTCTAAGGTTTAGGTTAGTTTTCATACCTGTATTACTTATACACTGTTAGTCCTTTTGCAATGGCCAAGTGAAATTTTTAATTACTAATTGCCTTGCTATTAACTTATACACTGTTAGTCCTTTTGCAGTGGCCAAGTGAAATTTTTAATTATAATCGTCACGCTATTCAGACTAACTGCTATGAACTAATTTGTTTAATTAACCCAAGCTACTGCTTTTTTTTACGACTCGGTAGCATGTCTGTAAGGCTACATTAGTACTAGTAGGATCTTATGTAGCCTATATCCTTAAAGGTGATATAAAGTTAGAACAGGTAGTAACCTAACCAGATTAAGTAGGAACCCCTTTTTAAGGAATATCATACTATTAGCCTAAAACAGCGATGGCCGAATATCAGGTAAACGGGTAGTCTCAGCCACATAAAACAGAAAACCAGATTATAAGAGGATTATTTTTTTATAGTTTATGTCCTTAAGTTTTAAATAAGTCTAGAACAGGTTAAATGAGAACCTTCTAAGAAATCCTCTATTCTTAGCTTAACGTAGATTATACTAGAAGTATTAACCTAAGCCATATAAAAAAAGTTATTTTATTGAGCTTAGGATACTGTTTTTATATAATCCTAGGCTTATTTGTTCTTTCTTAACCTAGTATAGGTTATTGCCTAATCCAGATTATTATAGATCACTCTTAAATGTATAGGCTAGGCTATATAAAACAGAAAACTTACTAATATGTAACCTTATAGTTAGTGTACTACTTTGTGTCTAACCCAGGTTGTTGTTGATATCCATTCATAGGCTATTTGGTCTACTATATAAAACAGTAACTCACTAATGTGTAACCTTAAAGCCAGGCTATAACTAACTCTAATCTAGGCTACTGCCTAATCTGGATTAATTCACACTTAACCCCTTCACCACCGGCCTGTCACATTGCCACTAATGCTTGTATACCGCATGAGACCCCTGTTGACCACGAGTATATTAATCATCACTTGCTCCCACTAAATGTTATGTTATTCATATTTTTCCTTTATATTCTTATGTGAAAACATTGTGTATATATCAGTGAATATTTTTTACCATATTGGCAAAAAAAAATAATAATAATAAGGATATCGGAAAAAAGAGGAATATTTAGTGGCAAAAGTAATTCTAGAAATAGAAACAGTTATAAAGTAGTAGGAATAGTAGTAAAGTAATAGAAATAAAGTAGCAAAAAAGTAGTAAAGTATTAGTAAAATAATAGTAGTAGTAATAGCAGTACGAGGCATTTTATTCACCCCCATTATCATCAGCAAGCTTTAAAAAACACATCTCATCATGAGTAACAAGCCTCCATAGAAGTCCATTCACCTTATGCTTTCCTGTTGAGCGAAAATACTCCTCTGCCTGAGCATTCATCCATTCACACAATCTGTCAATTACATCAGCACAAAAAAAATAACAAAATGCATCACTTGGGTAGGTGAAATCTGGTGTGTAAGCAGAGATCCCATTGTCACCCTAGGTGAAATCGGGGGGTGGGTCTGGGCGCACGTCACAAAATGGATTACTCATGAACTGCCAACCTTCATCGACAATAGGTTCAGTGTCTTCCAAACACTCGTTGTCACTGTCATCCTCTAAGAAACTATCACACTATCACTATAATCATGATCTGACAGATCTTGTAAGTACTCAGACCCTGACTCTGAAACACTTATCATCTGACATGACGCTGAGAAACGAAAAAAAACATAAAATGACCGCAATCAAAAGAAAAAAACATGATAATCCTTCTCAGATAATGGCCTTAGGCGCACTGGAACCTGTTGGATAATACCCCTCCTAATATCCCCATATGAAAATGACGTCACGACGTCCATCAGACACTCATTGGCTAGAATGAATAGTGGGTGGAGCTTCAGCACCTGTCTCATACACAATACTATGTCTGAAACCCGTCCAAGCTTGAGAAAACTGCTTTGCTTTTCGAGGAGGGATGAAAGACGTATAAGGATATGTTGCGGTCTTTTATTACTGGCCCGTAAAAGACGTACATGTGTACGTCCTGGTAGTGAAGGAGTTAAGGGTATGGGTTACATAAAACACAATTTGCCCACCTTAGTATGTAGCCTTAAGGCTAGGTTACCATCTCATCCAGCATAGATTACTATTTCATCTAGTCCTAGGTTAGATGGTCTAGGCTAACAATTTAGTTCAAAAATGGGATGTTTCATGAAAAAGTTATCACTTAACTTGATATAAAATAATGCCTAGGCTAGTCCTGGATTATTTAGCTCATGCTTAAGTGCACAGGCTTGTATAAAAGGAAAAAATTTATACTAATATGTAGCCTTATTGTTAGGCTATCGATTTACTTTGCCCAGATATTGTTACTATCTGATCCTAGGGTCCTCGGTCTAAGCTAGGCCACTTAATGATACGTAATCCTAGGACATAGGCTATGGACAACATCCACTATTAATCTAGACTAAATTATTCTTACTTACTGCCTAGATTATTGTAGACATTTATAATTTGAAAGGATTTTCTATATTAATGATAAGTTGTGGAACATTTCTTTTAGTTAAAATGTTTAGTTAGAATTTAAAACAATTTTCGCTTTATGAAACTAGGTAGCAATCAACGAGCTGGGTTCCGGCTTTTACAACTAAATTATCAACTCCAAAAGTTTAAAACTAAAACTTTTAACTGGAACTTACTATTAAGCACTTATCTTGCTATTTTTTGATGTTTCCATGATCCTCGATAATGGAAATAGAGAAAAAGTTGAATTTTTTCGGAGCGCTGGTAATGACGTGAACCATTCGCAATAGACCAAAGAGAGTTAATGGCTCCTTGGTCTTTAACGGCCCAGTTGTAAAAAGAAGGCGGATGCAAATGCACAATAGTCAATTCTCTTTCCTGCAGGTTCTTTTGATGTTGGAAAAACTGGGTTCAGCTCTGCTGAAGATAAGGGAAGTGCCCTCTTGAGTCCATTATATATTCCATCATCACATAGTAATGTTAATCATTACGACACCGGGCCAAAAAGACCAACTAGAAGAGAATTCTTTGATATTAGCTTGGTCACCATGGAGCACTGGTAGACCATGGAAGGTAACTCCTTGAAGACAAAACAAGCGACTACGCTATAAAAAATTAAACATAACCACTTTACAGGGTTTCTTGAGGATTCTGCAAATGTCGCGTGTCTGTGAAAAAAAACTGCGTATGCCAATTAGATAGGTTCCAATGAAAAGTTTGTGTGTCTGTGAATTCATGCAACTCGAACTGCTTAAGATCAAGGTATTACTGTATTATGTCTGATTCAAGTTCACCTAGTTTAGCTATTGTAGCGAAAAGTTGCAAAACCAGATTAATCAAATCTTCATATGATTCTCATACAATTTGCAGTAAATGTAGTGGGCAGAAATGTAGTAGGGAGAAAACTTGTGCTGAATGTAATGATTAGCAAGAGTAGAAAGTACGTTAATCTCAGCTAGACAAGTTAGAGAGGGATAGAAAAAGGAAAGCGGCCTCTAGAACCTAGAAACGAGCTTCCCTTAGCCTAGTATTCTACCCTAGTCTAGGTCAGAAGATAGTCCTGCTATTCCTTCTTCCCCTCTTCATAATTATTCTCATGCTACTAGTCTCCTTCTTTTAATCCACCTACTCCCGTGCCTGGCTCCCTTGCTTCCGAACGAAATGCCAATGCCGGTGTAGAGTCTAGGTTTCACAGAAAATTATCCTACTGGTGAATACAGTTATGAAGTTAGGTACATCACTGAAGGTGTTTATGGGAAAAGTACTCAGATGGCACCACTTCCTGCAAAGTGACAAGTGATAGTGTTGTGCGAGTGGAGGAGGTGACTGCTCATCCCATCGGTCCTCCTAGACCAAGGTCTTTGTCCTGCTCCCCAGAAGACATAACAAAAGTCCAATGGAGGCCGGGGGGTTGGCCCACGGGTAGTTGCCCCCTCAGATGAACCTGTTGCACGTTCCCAGGTATCGGCAGACACCCACTAGAAAGGCATCTTGACTGAAGAAAGTGTTATGCAAGTGCAGGAGGTGGCTTCTCGTTCCCCAGTTCTCCTAAACGAAGGTCTCTGCCCTGTCCCCTAAACCTGGGAGAAGACATGCTGGAAGTCCAAAGGAGGCCGGTGTGGTTTTCCCATGGGTTGCTGCCCTCAGTTGAACCTGTTGCACAAATATCCCAGATTTCGACAGACAGCCGCTGGAAAGGCATCTTGGATGTGCACCAGTTGTCATCCGCTCTAAAGACTCCAGCCCGGACTTGGAAGCACCTCAAGTGCTTTCTAGATTCGTCTTGTCCATTGAGAGGTATGCAGGCAATGCTGGCCACTCTTCTCTGCTGCCTCTTTGAGTTGTTTGAAGCTTTCAGTTTCTTGGACTGGATGGTGAGAGCACTAGCCAAGAAGATTGAAGATTGCATGATTCAGTCAGAGACTTTGTCTCGGACTGGCTAGGAGTCCTTTCTCATGCAGACAGGACCATCAGGGATGGCTCTCTTGAACTTGCAGCTCTTTTCTCTTTGGGGGTTTTGAAGAAAAGAGATTTTTTGATGCTCCCGTTCCACTAAAGGAGGCACTCAAACCTAGAAGTCGGACCTCCAATAGAAGTCGACTTAGGATCTGGTGCATTCTTCCAAACACCCCAAGACTTCGTCCGTGTTTGTTTCTAAGATGGTCTCTCCACTTCAGCAACACCCCTTTCGTTTTAGTAAGCCCAAGTCCAGTCTAGGACCTGCTCCAATGTCCGCTTCTCATCCAGAACTATCAAGAGGGGCTCAAGTCCTTACCCAAGAAATGACAAAGAAATCCTCCCTGCACAAGTGGGAGCCAGTCTTCTTGAGTTTTGGGAGAAGTGGAGTATCAGAGGGACAGAACAGTGGATTGTCAAATTTCTGAGGGAGGGCTACTCCATTCTGTTCATGGAGAGCCCCCTTTGGTCCCTTCTTCCATCGTTTTGACGGCCTACTCAAGTTCAGCCCTTGGAAAGAGAGCCATAGAATAAGCTGAGGACATCAACTCAGAGGGCATCTACTACCAACTGTTTGTGCAAGTCATCAGGGTTTGCAGACAAAGTTCAGCTGGAGACGAACCAGTCAGTCCATTCATCCATTCACCAGGGCGATCAAATGATAACCTTGGATATGCAGGATGCATGATTCCACTTCCCCAGCCATCTGGACTCCAGGAAGTATCTAAGGTTTGTTTTTCAGGACACTCTCTCAAGTGCCCCATGTCAAGGTCTAAATGCCTGTCTCCTCTCGGAACACCCGGCGCCAGCTTAATCTTCCAGTTTCAGGCTCTTTGCTTCAGCCTCTCTACGGCACCTCAAGTGTTCAATCGAGTCCTCCCTCCTATAGCTAAATGACTTCATTTAATAGGCATAAACGTCAGTCTATATCTGGACAACTTGCCTCTTCAATCCCCTTTGAGGGAAGAGTGCACGAAGGACTTGAACATCTCCTTCAGGAACTGGGAATTATCATCTACCTTCAGAAGTCCCAGTTGGCCCTGTCGCAAGAGTTCCTCTATTTGGGGACGAGTCTCAACTCTCAGGCTTTTCAGGCTTTTCTGTCTGCCAAGAGAATCACCAGCTGCCTTCAGACGGTCCACAAGTTTCTAGCCTCTTTGTCTTGCTCAGCCCATCAGTGGATGAGCCTACTTTGGACTCTGTCATCCATCAAGACACTCATCAAGTTAGGCAAACTCCTCATAAGAGTTTTGCAATTCTTCCTCAAAGCCAACTGGGACAGGGAAACACAGCCGGACACCTATGTGTTTCCCATTAACCCGAAGATCAAGTCGGACCAGCATAGTGACGGTCCGAATGTAGGCTTTTGGAAGGAAAGCCCTTCATCCTCTGAGCCCAGACCTAGACTTCTATTCAGACTCCTCGGTTCTAGGTTGGGGAGTCATCTTGGGAAATCGGGAAGTTTGTGGGATGTGGTCACCGGAAGAACAGAACCTTCACATTGTCAGAGAGCTGAAAGCAATTCATGTAGGGCTTCAGTGCTTCTCGACCCTAGTTCACAACAAGGCTGTGGTAGTCCAATCAGACAATACCACAGCCCTAATGTACATACAAAAGCGAGGCGGCACTCACTCATTTTCTCTGCCAGACAGCAAGAGACCTTCTACTGTGGATAGATCACATCAAGTGAGTCTAGTTGCTCAGTTTATTCCAGGGCAAACTAAATATTCTGGAGGGTGAGCTGAGCCGTCGAAAAGTAGGTCCTTCCCACTGAGTGGACCTTGGATCCCCTGGTCTATCAGAATCTGCGATACTGTGGGCCAGGCCAACATTGGACCTGTTTGCCATCTCAAGAAACCATCACCTTTCTCTCTTTTGTTCTCAGGCCCTGGGCCCTCTAGCATGGGCAACAAATGCCATACTGCAAGACTGGTTCCACTTGGACCACTACGCCTTTCTACCCGTCAAGTCTTGGGCTCATCACAACGTTATGATGACTCTCATAGCCCTGTTCTGGCCCATGAAAGAATTGTTCCAGGATATGCTATGGTTGTAGGTGGACATTCCAAGACTCCTTCCCCTAAAACTGTGTCTATTCACTTTAAGAGACACCAAGGGGTTGTATGCTCTTGCCCTGACAGGCTTCATACTGTTCGGAAGCTTGTCAGAGTGTAAGAGTTTTCAAGATGTGCTGCAGAGGCTATTGCAAGATGCAGACGTCGATTTCCTAGCCACATCTTCCAGGTTACTTGGGCCATTTTCCGAAGCTGTTGTCTCAGACTCAACATCTCTTCTGAGACATCTCTCATCCTCCACCATTAAGGGGTATTGGGCAATGTGTAGCTCAGTGTTTAAACATGGGTCCTGAATCTTGTGTCAGTCCCAGATCTTAACGACCGCGTCAAGCCCTTTGATACATCTGAGCAAAGAAAGGAAGATCCGGTCTCCTGGAACCTGGACGTAGTGTCAAAGTGGCTGATAGGTCCCTCTTTTGAACCCCCTCTTTCCTCTTCTCAGGGAAACATTACTCAGAAGACTCTCTTCCTTGTGGCCTTGGCTACTGCTAACATATTTGCGAGTTCCAAGCCATCAATAAAGGGTAGGTTTTTTGTTTTCACAAGGAGACACAGTTTGCTACTTTACCCTTGGTCTTTAGCCAAGAACGAGGACCCTTCCAAGCTCTGGCCCTGTTTTTTCTCCATTAAGACCCTAAGGGATACCATGGCTCTGAGGAAGAAGAGAGAGTTCTTTGTCCTGCTAGGACCTTAAGGTATTTCCTGAGCAGGACCGAGAACATCAGAGGACCATCCATTAACTTCTGGTGCTCTGTCAAGAACCTGTCTCGTCCTTTGGCTAAGAACACATTGTCCTTCTTCGTCAAAGACTTAATTTCTGAGACGCACTCTCAGATTCAGGAGGACATTTTGCCTACTTTTAAAGTGAAAGCTCTTGACTTCAGGGCAGTCTCTGCCGTATTAGTTTTCAGGCACGTACATCCGTCACTTCCATTCTACAGTCAGCCTTCTGAAAGTGCGAACCAATCTTCGTGTCTCACTATTTGAAAGAAGTTGAAACAGTATTTGAAAATTGCAGTACCTTGGGGCCATTATCAGTAGCTGGCATGGCATTTGGGGAGGAAGCATGGGAATCTCTCTTTTTTTTTCGATTATCTCTTTGCCTTGAAGTAGGGTGTTGAATTTTCTGGAGCCAACGGTACAATGTACCTGGAGTACCCACCAGTCTCAGCAGATGGGTTGTGGTGTTTTAAGTGTAGATAAAAGTATTGTCTGGTTATTTTTTATATTGGTACTGCAACCAGCGATCATGTCTATCCTCCGCTGCAAAGCTCCCACTCAAGTAGAGGTGACCCACGGCTGCTCAACCGCCATGCCATTACAGGTTCAAGATGAGCACCAACCAGAGGCAGTATTGACCTGCAGTAGCTCTCTTACCATGTAAGGAAACGACAAGCATTGTTTCAATGCTAGCAGTTTTTTTTATTTCAAAATCATTACCATGCCTTAATGTTTTGGAATAGAATGTGTCCATGTATCCCACCCCCATTCAATGTTTAATTACTTGGTAAGTTACTTATATGAATATTATGTTTTCATAATAAAATTAAGTTTCATATATACTTCCCAAGTAATTACAGAATCAGAGCCCACCCTCCTCCCCTCTCATGGACATAAGGGCACAAACAGAATGAGGTTTTCTGCTAAGTCATTTCCAGTACTCCTGTTAGTGGGCGGGGCTTGTCAACTACACTAAACTATTGAAGTGCTACCATGGTTTTTTAAATAAGGCTGCTGCACAAGTTAGAAACTATAGCTATATAATTACTTGGTAAGTATATATGAAACGTAATTTTAATATGAAAATATAATTTTTTATTTTGGAATTTTACATTTAATGCATTTTCTGTTGAACACAACACTTCTCACAATGTTAATGTATCTACTGTTATCTTCAGAATTTATGGAAGTTAGTGATCTATTGTTATTTTAATTTATTTTCATATAATTCACCATACTTTTGTTTATATACAACATTTATTTGATGAGTCTTTCAGCATAAATTGTAGGGCTGTAGAGCATTTTCAGCAGTTAGCACATTAGGATAAGCTCACTCTATTATGGACATTCTTTGGTTGAGCATGAGTGGAGAAATTGGAAAAGAATATTTTATTTCAATAACTGGAATGCTTTTCATGAACTATAAGATTGATTCATTCAAGTTTAGCACTGTTTCTGATTATTAAATAAAGAATGAAATTTTTCATATTTTGACCCTCATATCTTTCTTACATCAAAACACATTTTAAATGTTTATAATTAATAAATATTTTCTTCACAGGAAAGGAAAGTGTTATTATTAGCAATCAAATTATTCAAGATGATGATGCAAAGAAAATACATTCAGAAAATATTGCTAAAATCTCAAGCATGAGCCATGAGGAAAGACTGAGACATCAGAAAGAAATTCTTTCAAGTCTCGCACCTGAACAAATAGAATTTTTAAAATCTTTACGAAAGGCTAAAGAAAAGATCCAAAAGAAAGGAGCAAAAGAAGAATCACAGAGTCAAACACCCCACTCCAGTTCAGGAGGAAAACAAGAATACCAGGGTATGGAGTGTGACTCATCAGAAAATCATGGTAAAGACCTTATGAACAAAGAGAGCCTTGATGATTCTGTGCAAGGTGAAGGGAAGGATAAGAAAACTGTGAAGTTTTCTGAAGATGTTGAGATGAAAGAAGTACCTGGTGATGAAATTGCAGAACTAGAGAAAATGGGAATACCAATATCCTTGTCTGAGGCAAAGAAATGGTTTCAAATGAGCCAGGTTAGTCACAGGGCACACATATGCATGTTCTTATCTATTATTTTTTTTTTATTTGTCAGTGCTTTTTTATTCACATGGTGCTAAATGATGATGCTGCACTTCAGATGTCATAAATTAATTCAGGAATCATACCTATGAGATGAAAAGACATGAATCCTCTTGGCATTTGGCAAGACATCATCAATATCATCATTTTTCAGTTGTCTTCTGTCTTGTGAATTTTCTGCAAATATTCTCACCAAATTCAAGTCTTCATGTGTACACTCTCTTCCTGATTTTGTGAGCCTTCCCCTGCCATTTCTTTATTTACAAATTCTTCATAGATAATTATAGTTTTATCCTTTACAACATGTTCTCAAAATATATCACTTTTTTGTTTTTCGAATACCACAATTCTGTGCTACATCTTCATTTGGGATTTGATTTTCGAAGTCCACTCCAGCCATGAGTCTTAGTATTTTGTAATATCTTCCCTTTAGACTGTATTTTCTTTTCCTTGCAAATTCCCTTGTTTTTGTTGCATACAGAACTCAGGTCTTATACATTTGTCATAAATATTTGCTGTATTTACTAATGGAATTAATGGGATATAATTATATACTAGTGACCTGATTCTCGGTCATATAAAGGTTTCACCAGTACAAATGAAATGCATAAGGTACAATTAACACATGTATTTTCCTTATTAGTTACAGGGCTTTGTTGCTAATATTACGCTACTTGATAAAGCAATTATGGTCGGAAGGTACTCTGAGATGACACATGCCGATCACTGTCTTAGAGACACGCCCCAACCTGTCGACCACTAATCCCCTACAGATTATTAACTTTTCATACTGAACTTGCTTAGGTCATAGACCTTAGCTGATTGGTCTCTTTTAATCGAAAGGAACCAACAAGGGTCTTCGATGTGTGGCACTCATTTGAATTGCCCACGCCAAACCCCAACAATCGTATGGCATTTGGCGAATCAGCAGTATCTGTTCGTTACCCTCAGATCACAAATACGTACAAACAACTAGCAGATTTTCTGTTATGTCTCAAACATGAATTTCTATATAAATCAGTTCACCAGTAATACAGTATAGTACTGTAGTCTGTTTTCACCTCAACCAGGCTATTTCTTCTCTTCCTCCTATTGCCCTCCTGTATGCCAACAAAGTACTGTAATAGAAATATTCTCCCTCTATCTCCAATTCCATGCCTCTCCATTAGAACAGTCCTCCTCCATATCTTCATTATTAGCTCTTTTTATATATCTTGGGAATTGGAAATCGCATAGTCAAATACATTATGGAATTCTGAATATCTGTGACACCATCTGTTACATTTAATACATTTCTTAAGTACTTCATCAAAGTTTTGACCACCAGTCACATCTTAAAAACCAACTCCTGTCTGTTCCACCTCTATATAGATCCACCTGTACTAGTTTACCAGCTGATTATGATACTAAATTGTCTCACAATGTCTACCAAACTTCTTGCTTTTTCTTCTTGTCTCTTTGCGATGCACATACAACAACATATACACTACAGTTTTTTTAACAGAATTTCAATCTTTGTAATTCCTTCATTTATTTTTCTCATTTCTGTCACAGCTTCCACTTGGTTACTCTCCATATACACTCTCCTTTGCTTCCTTTTTGGTCACCTTGAGCTTGGTTATGCTAACATAGATTTTCAGTCCTCACTACTCCATAACAATTTTCCATCTTTTACATATTTGTAAGACCCATTGGTTTAATTCTACTTGATGGCATAGTGGCCGTTGCCTGCATTATTGTCATACAATGTTGGAAATACAAAGGAATGCAGAAATTGAAATCCTGTAGAGCAACTGATAGCAGATGACTTTGTGGTAACTACAGAACAAGAGGAAGAGATCACAGAAATGTTTAAAAGAAGGGAAAATAGAATGGAGAAGTGGTGATTGAGATTCAGTAGAAGCACAGAGGTTATAGTGACAGGAATGGAATTAGGGAAGAGAATCCAGTGTGTCCAGTACAGTATTGTGAAATACAAATGTTGCAAAGGACTTCTGATGCCTGAAATGTATGGCTGGTGAAGAGATGCAGGAAGAGAATCATGTTATAAGTGACAGTAAGAAAAAATAATACAGTAGTACTAGCCTGTTTGAAGTGGATAGAGGTTGGTGGTCCACTAGTAGATAAGAAATCTCAACACAGAAGAAATTTTTTAGTTTTTTTTAAGACTTTTATTGATACCTCTCAATGCAGTAATGACATGGTCACTTACAAAGAAAATGTAGTAGATTCTGGAAAGGTGTGACTATAAAATGTTGAGTCATGGGTGGAGTTCAGTGAGAAAATTGTATTATAAATGAAAAATTTGCTAAGTAATATGGTGTCCAGAGATTATGATTGGTTTGACCATGTGAGAAGAAAGGAAGAAGAGCAGTCAGTCAATAGTAGATATCAGTCAATAGTAGATATATAAGTGTTATGATGATCATAGTCATTAGGATGTCCCAGAAAATTATGAATACCTGGAGCAAACAGGAAGTCGGGTAGAAAGTACACAAGATACAAGTGTTGTGGGAACTACTAAGTGTTCAAGGAATCCCGATGTTAAAATATGAATGCTGAATGATTAGGTGTTTATTCCTATTTTATTGTTTAAATTAGTTCTTAGATAATTGACAACAATATCTCATGTCACATTACTGGAAGTACACTATACTAATAGTGTCTTGAAGTTTCTGTAAAGAATTGAATGTTTTTACAGGTTGAAGTGGAGAAACTGAAAGCTTTAACAGACATGCCAGCTCCCAAACCACTTAAAGACCAGGAAGGTTTTGTGGCCAGGTTTGACTTTGAAGGAAATATTTTGCCGTATGACAAAGATGTTTCCCATCTTGAAGCATTGCATCATCATGGTGAAGAAGCAGGTATGCAAGTGTATAATTTAAGATACCCTTTATAGGATGTACATGTACTATATTTGGAGTCTTTTATACAACATTTCACAAGTTTATTTTAGTGCATAGGAGCCCCGTGTGAGTCAGTATACCAAATGAATTTTGATAATTGTAATAAAAACACGTAAATTTTTAAAAGTTTATCAGGTGAAATTTGGTTAAAAGTATATACATATAAAAGGAGAAGGGATGGAAGTACTGAATATGCATATGGTGAGGTGATCGGTTTTAATGCATTTAGTCATTTAGTAGTTATTATTTATACTTACACATCATGCTATTATCATTTACAATATTTTATTTGTATTATGCTTTAAGCTCTATGCTAAAGTTCTTAATTTATGTATTTCACAAGGGTGGTCTTTTCTTCTAGCTACCCCTAGACATTTTATCAGTTTGACATGGTATTTGACTGGTGGAAAATCAGGTTTGGTGAAAACTATCATATGAAATAACTAGGTGTCTTTTGTTGGGATATGCTGTACAGAATCTCAAACAGAGAGTACTTTTGTGAGAATGATGCCATATACTCTAATAATTTTTTTTTACATATTCTGTATTTCACATTTATTAATTACTGGTTTTGTACCTTTAAAGATCTGTGGTGATTGCCTTTGGTGGAAGTATTTTGACACTTGTACAAAATTAGGTGGATGCCATTTTGTACAGATAGAATAATTAATGAATAGTGTGTTGAGGTTTGCTAACAGCTGTGGATCATGGTTCATATATCCATCATATTCTCGATGTCAAAATTTTACTTGATATTTTTATTATTAATTTTACTATGATAGTTCAGTTTACAGAGTAGAGCCATCTCTCTTAAGATGATTGAACAGGCAGTACCATCTACTAAATCATGTATATACTGTATATTGATATATTGTAACAACCTTTGATATGGAAAATTTTTCTAAGGCATTTGATGCTGTAAATATAGCAGTCATTAAAACTTGCAGTGGAAGGCACAATCATACTTCCTTGGTATTTCTCTTTTGGAATTACAGTAAATATGATGAATGTCACAGTCATAAATAAAATCCAGTTCTTATCTCCAGAATGATTAATTTACTGATATTAGCCAAGATTTTATTTGTTTGCAATTAGAAATACTCTTGATTTACAAATCATGCTATATGGAAATGTTGATTCTCAATATTTGTATATTTTAAAATATGGGGCCACATAATGCTATCCATTAAAAAATTATCATTCATATCTTGTGCATCTATAGGAATGATAATCTGAGCCATGTAAGTTAAAACAGATTCATTCAGGATGGTGTTTTTAGTAGCAAACTTTATTATACCTTTGCTTCTCTCAGTTGAAAGTTTGTTTATTATATGAATGATTTTCCTACAGCATTTGTGGTCCTATGTACAATCAGATCTTAGTTATTAGTGTGCAAGCATAGTTGGATGCCAGGTAGTAAGATTTGTGATAATTAATTTTAACATGGTCTATTTGTTTGTCTTAGTCATTTCTAGACATTTAATTTTTTATTAGAAGAAAAAATGATCTGCCACTGGTAGGTTGTTGCTAGAAACGTAAGAAAATCATACTTTGACTCAAGGACGTAAACCTAAGATAGCTTTCACATTTCTGGAAAAGGCTTTTTGATTGACTCCACCCATGAAAGTAGGTGGTTGAACAGATACTCTGTCCAGGGACCTGTAAGGTTGCTTACAGCAAACAGGTCAATCTGGCTCCCCTATGCAGGTAGTTACATACCCACACAGGTGCCTCCTTGATACGTTTGGGAGGCCATTAGGAGGATCGTCAGGTAGCTGGGAGATAATCATCAGTTTTAAGGAGGTGCCACATCAATTTTCTGGAACTGATTGCCATATTCATGTCTTGCAGAAGATTAAAGCCTTCAGCAGGGACCCAAATCCTTTTAGTCCTAGACAATACTATCACAGTGGTGACTTGTATCAGGAGGCTAAAATCCATTCTGTGCAGCCTTGCTGTCCATCCTGTTGATGGCTCATGCAAGGAAGTGGCACTTGCCCTTGAATAAGGTCATGCAACTTAAGTTATCGTAGTTCGGTGTTCCCAACATGACCACAACACGTGCTTTAAAAGGCAGTCTTCTTGACTGTCTTGCACTCAGGAGCCTGGATCTGATAGGGGAGAAACCACTTCATCACCTGCTGTTGTCCCCTAGATCATCATTTCTGGCTAAGATGAGGACCCGTTGAAGAGGAAATCCTGTATTCTTCTACAGGAAATCAGCATTGCAGATGAAACATTATGCCCAGCTTGATCACTCCAGGCTTGCCTAGATGTCATTGCTAACATCCCAGATGGTCCTCTCGTGTTTATACCTTATCACTAACAAGCTGCTCTCCCTACATGGGATGAGAATCATCTTAGTATCCATAAATTAAAAGGTGAACTCCCTCCCTCCTTTCCTAATTGCATGAAATCCACAAGGTGGGCACCTCCCTAGCTTTTCTTCAGATATGTCTCTTTAGAAAAAGTTTCTGGGTTTAGAGGAGGGTTATCAGGGACAGTGTTCCTCAAACATTACTATCATTAGATTGAAGAGGTTTGATTGCACTGTGTCAGAAGGTGCTATGGTAAGTCCTAGCCCCATAGGTCCCCTAGAGGGAAGTGACATGCTCCTCTGATGCCTTGGTACTGCTAAGATATTGTTGGGATTGAGCAGTTACCTCATCCCAACATGGTTAGTCAAGTCACTTCATTGTTGTAAGTTTAACTTAGCTACAAGTTCTCTCTCTCTCTCAGAAAATGGGGGACAGGGAAGCAGGGGGTTATATTGCATTGTGAAGAAGTCACTATATTGTTCTGAGGTTAACATGCCCACAGGTTCGTTATTCCTCTTTATTTGTTGTTAATTCCTCATAGAAACCCTTCACAGAAGATGGGAGATATCCCTCACATTACTTTTACCATGGACCATTCTCATCTTGGCAGTTGGGATTCTTTTCTCAGGGGCTGTGCTATTTTGTCACCTATCAGTGTTTTATATGTGCTCCTTTGAGGATGGGCAGTGGCTACACTACCAAAAAACAGGTTTTGATATAGGAAAACCCAATTTTTGGTAGCCACTTTGAGTGCTGAAACCCATCCACTTCCTCTACTGAAAAGGCATAGGAATCTTTGGTGGATGCTTCTTCCATAGACCAGGTGAGCATTGAAATCAGACTTGGACTACCAATTCTGTTGCCATATCTGCAGAAAAAGGGTGAATTGTAATCTTACGGATAGCCAATGTAGGCTGGATAAAGATCCTTCTATTTATACTCCATGACTTTACCAACAGTTGCACTATTTTTGCCAAGACCAGCTTAGAGAGAATTCTTGACATTATTTGGTCTGTCTTGTGGAGTCCCAGGTGGACTGAAGGATAACTCAACAGCTTTCAAAAACAGATTTTTCTTATGTCAAAACCTGTGTTTTTCCTAATATCTAAGTATATTTAATTGTAAGTACATTTTAGCACCAATACTTAAAAATTTAACTGAAAATATATTAAAATCTATAGTATAATCTCCAGAAAAATGTTTCCATATTTTCAGACAATTTGGAACACAATACAGTACACCCCTTTTCATGGAGTATCAGTACTAATGAGGGCGAGAGAGAAAATTTTTTCATTTCATGCTTTATTAAAATCTCCCCAGGCATTGTTGAAAAAAGTCACACCCCCAATAAATACACTTAATGTAGCACAGTTGAGTTAATGAATAGGTTTACAAACAAAGGGATAAGGAGGTCTGCTGTTACCAGCATAATACATGGCAGGCTTGTTTTATTGTCTAACCTTATTGTAACTTTTCAATCAACTAGAGTTTTTTGTCTGAAGATGCAGTTCTTGCAGCTTCTTTACAGATGTCATACTAGCTAATGCAAAAGACATTCAAAAATAAGTATATCTTAGTTTAACCAGACCACTGAGCTGATTAACAACTCTCCTAGGGCTAGCCCGAAGGATTAGATTTATTTTTTGTGGCTAAGAACCAATTCGTTACCTAGCAACGGGACCTACAGCTTATTGTGGAATCCGAACCACATTTTGACGAGAAATTAATTTCTATCACCAGAAATAAATTTCTCTAATTCTTCATTGGCCGGTCGGAGAGTCGAACGCTGGGTCAACAGCATGCTAGCCAACAGCTCTACCCACCACTCCAATGGAGAACTTACTGAGAGTTATAAAGGCAAGAGTGCCTCAAACACTTCACTCACAAATGCCATTTGTCAGCTTAACCAAACAAAGTCACAGTGACACAGAACTAAACAGTCATAAGTGAACCATGTGAAAGTTATGATGCCATGCACACGGTGGGTTAAGGGACCACAAGAGATACATGTACAAATATGGTGGGTTGGTTTGGGGTGAAATAAAGAATGTACCTAGATTATTAGGAGACCTTTGGTGGCATACCCACGAAGCAGCCCAAGATTCTGTATCATTTGGTGCATAATTTGGAAACTTGCTCATTGCCTGAAATTTTCATTCTTTTTTTCAGTATTATTTTTACATTTGTTTGCATATTGGTAATTAACTGGTGGATGCACAGTTAATAAAAAAAAATAAAATAATATCTCCTCTTAGCATTACTGTATAGAAAATACCAATCACCCCTGTAATTGCTTGTTTTCTATGAATCAAGCATTATTTTCTTTCATAGAAAGCAATAAGAATTGAGATTTAACGTGTTTAAGTTAGGACAAGCGGGGCTGTTGCTCATAACCACAGATTAAAGCAGCATCATAGAGAAACAAATATGGATTTTATTAGACTGCAACTTGTTAATAGCTCATTGTGTGTGTTGAGAGGACTCAGGTTTATCAGTAATGATTTTTCTTATAATTATTGTAGACCAAACATAATGTTTTGATTAAAATTGGTTAGTTCTGTGACCATGTAAGTTTATGATGTTAAATGGGCTTACATTTATTTCAGGTCGTCCTGGGTATAGCCTTGATGAGATATTCATTTTCTGTCGCTCAAAAGTCTTGCAACAACGTCATTTGGGCCTGCGCACCCTTGCTAATATTTTGCGCAATGCCAAAGAGGGAATGTATGACATTTGTGTTAATCCTCCAGTAATTAAATTAGCTGTGAGTTATCCTAGTTTTGATAATGTTCACTCACTCAGGTGAATAAATTGATAATGTTCAACAGATAATTTTTGCAAATATGAAAAAAAAGATTCAACCAAACAAAAATTCCACATGTTGGGAGTTTTTTAAGTCTTACTGTACTGTTTTTTTTTTCAGATTGAAGCTGGTGTAGTTCTCATATTACGATTTGCTTTAGATGAGACTTCTGAATTGGTTTACAAAGAGGCAGTGAGAGGACTCTACTACCTCATTGCCAGTGAACCAGATGAGCAGTGCTTGTCTTTAAGCCAGGCTTTTGTTCCTAGTGGTTTAGAACCTGGTGTTTCAAGTGAAATACATGCCAATGATGAGGTAAGATTGGTTTGAACCCAAAATCTTGCAATAAAACATGGCAAGAACACAGTTCTAAGTATCCCCGTGCTATGTAATTCTATTAACCATGTCACCAAACTGTCATTCAGTGGGTTTATTTAATTATTTTATGATGACACTGTATATTGTAATCAAATTTTTTCCAAGAAGTCTCACTTATATGGAGTATGATTTAATTTACTGTACTTGAATTTTGTAAATACAGTATTTGTTAGGTCAGCAATCATGACTACTTGTGTTAAGTTCATTTCTTGTTTTTTTTTAGGTTTGAAAAACTCCCATTAAGGATTGATAATTCTCCTTGAAATTAAATTTAGATCTGACATGAGTATCTTATTTGTAAGACCCAATCTTATTACTGTTACATGCTGTGCGTTATATGTCATGGTTTTTTATTGATCTCTTTAATATAACAAAGTAATGTAAAAATTAAGCTTTCAGTCAGTAAAAGTTCTCTTGTATATGAATGTGTGTAAATCTGATTGACTGATGTTTTTTTTAATGACTTTAAATGAGATGCTGTTAATCCATTGTTTTATACACCTTTATTAATAATAAATTTTTTATTTTTGTCTTGCATGTCTCTTTATCTTTCAGTTTTGTATTATAGACTTAAAATTTGTTGCTGATACTGAAAGATCTTGTAGAATCATCTTTAAAGAAAGTTCCATTTAATATCATGTTACTCCTTATGTTGAAATTTGTAGCCATTCTATTTATTCATTTACTGTACCATTTTACAACTGGCAGGCAAGACAAGAGCTAGACACAGAAGAGCAGGAACTGAAGGACATTGAAATTATTAAATTAGATGTCATCCGAGCATTGATCAGAATGGATACTCAGGCACGTTTAAGGTATTGCGAGCTCGTCATTTTGCTAAATTATTCACTGATTAATAAATGTAATATTTTGCTGTTCTTTTTTTTTTTTCTTAAGAGAAAAAGTGGTATTTCATCCAAATGTCTGTATTTCCACCAGAGATTGATGTCTGTTATGCTATTATAAACAGGTACCTCCTAGGGGTCACCAAACCAGGACCAGAGACAGTCATACAGATCATTGGAATACTGACACGTATAGCACGACATTCTCTAACTGCAGCATGGAAGCTATTTCAAACCCCTCACCTCATTTCAACCATACTGGAGAACTTTCTGCCACATAACTTATCTCCTTTACTCACTGGAGAGAATGTGGCTTCCATGACCTCAGTGTATGGTGTTCCATTGAAGCATGCCTTGCATTTCTTAAGGGTAAGTATGAGAGAATTAGAGGTCGTTGGTTATACAGTAATTGTACAGATATTTTTGTAAGAATTGAGTATGAAATTTTGTTAAAGGCACTTAGATGCTAGTGGGAAGGAAGGTCTCTTAGACTTACATATGATGGGAATGTTAAGATGCTCAGGTGATACTAGTAGTAGGAAAATTTACTCTAACCCCAAAACCACTTATATAAATTCTGTAAATTCAGCAGTTGTGTGCAGCTTGCTGAACATACACTAGAGGTAATTGTAGGGTTTTAGCTTTTATGATCTGCTTTGGTTATGGAATTTTTGTCTAAAACCTATTGCTTTTAGATAAAACAAGGAAAATATACTCCTTTAATCCTGGCCCTCTACCTTTTCTTGCATATTTTGAAGATTTTGTGAGAACTGGGTATTAGTTATGGTGTCAATAGATCATCCACAGATATGCTTAGTAGAGAGGGTATTGAGGTAGAGTGAAGTAGATTTTATTGTTGGCTGTCAAGGATGTTATCTGTTTCATCTGATTTTGAATTCTGTAATAAAACAAACCAGAAAATAGTCAGGGCCTCTCCAGATATTTGCATAGTATACTTCAGTATTGGTAAGTCCGAATGTTGATTAAAAATGTTTTTGATAGCATATCACTTGTTTCATCCTCAAGGAGTTACCTTCCATGGTCTACCAGAGCTCCATGGGGACCAAACTAATATCAAAGAATTCTCTTAATGATTAACATTATAACACGTTATAATGATTAACATTATAACACGTGATGGAGTATGTAATGGACTCAAAGATAAGAGGGCACTCTCCTTTATCTTCAGCGAAGCTGAACCCAGTTTTTCTAACATCAAAGAACCTGCAAGAACAAGAAAGAGAAGTGACTATTGCGTATATGTGTCCGCCCCTTTGTTTACAACTGGGCCGTTAAAGACCAAGGAGCCATTACTCTCTGTTGGTCTATAGCGAACAGTTTACATTGTTACCAGCGCTCTAAAAAAATTCAACTTTTTCCTCTGATTTCATTATCGAGGATCATGGAAACATAAAAAATAGAAAGATAAGCGCTTAATATTAAGTTCTAGTTAAGATTTATAGTTTTGAACCTTTGGAATTTATAATTTTTGTGTGAAAGCTGGAACCTGGCTCGTTGATTGCTAGTTTCGTGAAGCAAAATTTGTTTTAAATTCTAACTAAATGTGTTAACTAAAAGAAATGTTCCACAACTTATCATTAATATAGAAAATCTTTTGAGATTAAACGATGTCTACAATAATCTAGGCAGTAAGTGAGAATAATTCAGACTAGATTAATAGTGGATGTTGTCTGTAGCCTGTGTCCTAGGATTACTTATCCTTAAGTGGCCTAGCTTAGACTGACAACCCTAGGATCAGATAATAACAATATCTGGGCAAAATAAATCGATAGCCTTTTAGGCTACACATTAGTATAATTTTTTTCCTTTTATATAAGCCTGTGCACTTAAGCATGATCTAAATAATCCAGGACTAGGCATTATCTTATATTAAGTGATAACTTTTCACAAAACATCCCATTTTTGGACTAAATTGTTAGCCTAGACCATCTAACCTAGGACTAGATAAAATAGTAATCCGTGCTGGATGAGATGGTAACCTAGCCTTAAGGCTACATACTAAGGTAATTGTGTTTTTATAACCCATACCCATAAGGGTGAATTAAATAATCTGGATTAGGCAGTAACCTAGGTTACAGCAAGTTATAGACTGGCTATAAGGTTACACATTAGTGAGTTACTGTTTTATATAGTAGACCAAATAGCCTAGGACTGGATATAAACAACAACCTGGGTTAGACAAAATATAGTAGACTAACTATGAAGTTATATATTAGTAAGTTTCTGTTTTATATAGCCTATACATTTAAGAGTGATCTATAATAATCTGGATTAGGCAATACCCTATACTAGGCTAAGAAAGAAGTAAGCTTAGGATTATATATAAACAGTATCCTAGCTCAATAAAATAACCTAGTTTTTTTTTTACGACTCGGTAGCATATCTGTAAGGCAGCATACTAGTAGGGTCTTATGTAACCTATATCCTTAAAGGTGATATAAACCTAGAACAGGCAGTAGCCTAACCAGATTAAATAGGAACCCTTTTTTAAGGAATATCTCACTATTAGCCTAAAACAGTGATGGCCGAATATCGGATAAAAGGGTAGTCTTGGCCACGTAAAACAGACAACCAGAATACAAGAGGATTACTTTCTGTATAGTTTATATCCTTAAATTTAAGTAAGCCTAGAATAGGCAGTGGCGTAGAATAGGTTAAGCAGGAACCTTTTAAGAATCCTCTATTCTTAGCTTAAGGTAGATTATACTGGAAGCATTAACCTAAGCTATATAAAATAGTAGCTTGGATTAAACAAATTAGTTCATAGCAGTTAGTCTGAATGGCATGACAATTAGAATTAAAAATTTCACATAGCCATTGCAAAAGGGCTAACAGTGAATATGTAATTAAGCCATATGCAGGTATGAAAACTAACCTAAACCTTAGAGGGTTTAAGTTAACATAGATATTTAATTAAATTTATTACAACTACACACTTGTAATCAAGTTAACTTGAAATATGGAGACTATATGAGGAACTACAGAAGTGTCTCATTTAAAAACAATTAATACAAACTAGCTTCTAAGAACAACTTGTTTTATATCACTACAGGGCTGCCATTAGGCAGGATCCCCAGTTCAAGTGTTCCATAGCAAATTTCTCAGTTCATTTTTTGCCGATGGGTACAGCCCATACCACCTTCCATGAGCATAGTCCTTGGAAAAAATTTTGAAAATTTGCTTGGTCACCAGATATGGGCAAGATTTGTAGTACAGTATGCTCCTGGCAGCAAGTTTTAAGGATGAAACAGCTCCTTATAAGCTGTCTCAATGGGTCCTAGGGTTCAGTAGGGGTGAGAAAGGGAGAGATTATGTCTTTCCGGCAGCAGATATTTAACCCTTTCTCAGAACAACATCTATGTTTGGGCCAAAACCCGGTAACATTGGTCCCCAGTACCTCCTAGGTTAACCCCGAGGAGGAAGTAGAGAAATCTTTACATGGGATTAACATTCATATTAAAGAATTTGAAGTGGACATTGCCACTGAAATGGGCCTGCTGAACCCAGAAGGCTCAGGGAGACAAATTTTAGCTAGCCATGGGAGAAACCTTCCAGAAGGAATTTTGTTCCCCATGCAGCTATCATTGCTGAATAGGATCTTTTCCCCAAAAGGGATACTAGGGTCCACCTAACTCCAACTGAAATGGCTGCATTTTCAGAGGGGTATAGTAACTTACCCAGGACTTCTCTCCCTTGATTAACAGGCAGTTACAGTTCAGTTGCTGAAGCTCAGTTAGATTGTGCAAGCTCCCCCAAAAGGGATACACAGTTTGCGGCATTTGATCAGTTCCATAAGGAAATTGAGTACCATCAAAGATGCCCTTGCCACAGAACAGCAATAGGGACATGAAGCTTGATTCCGAAAAGGAAAGTAAGTCGGTCATGTACACCTCAAAATGTAAAAGTACTACATCCTGTAACTGAAAAGTGAGTGTGGATACAAATGCTGCCCAAACAAGGTCTAATGTTAGAATTCACACTGGAAACATCAAAATGGTCAGTTCAGAATACAGAACTTCAGATCAAAACATAATAGGGGCTTCAATACTCACCCCTGATGATACTGATAATGCCTCAGTGTGCCTTTTCTCTCCTGATGGCATGTATGTAATTAAGGAGAGAAAAACTATGATTGAAGTTGTACATGTAGAATTTACAAACGACAGCATTCCCTAATAGAGAATGGCACCTGATACCATCTTCACCAGACATGGAGAAACCACTAACAAACAGTTTTCTTACCTTTGCCTATAGCATTAAAAGCTATAGAAATCACCCTTTACCAGGTCAACAAAAAATGGCTCTATACTTCTATTTTGAATAAAACCCAAGTTGCTCACCAAGTAGCCCCATCCTTCTGTCCCTTCACTTTCAAAATTATTAATCATGTGAAGACAGATCTTTTGAAAGGAAAAAGCTCTCTTTGGATATAGCTATGCAGCAGTTTGGGACCCCTATAAGAAGACTCTCAGAAGGGACAGTCTCGTCAGAACTTTATGCTAGGCTCTGACTCCTTAGTATTATAACCTCGACCACCTTGCTGGAAGTTGCCACCAAAAGGCTTCCAGAAGATTCCAGGATAATTTTTGTTGTTGAGGCCAAAAGTCTTATGAGAACCCGATGGTAAGCACTCTCTGACTTCCTAGAAAGGAGCATAAAAGTGCGAATGGAAGCATTGGAGGGCTCCATCAAATCACTCTCCAATGTCACTACATTATTACATTCTGATCCCTTCAGTAAGGACCTGTTGGAGGAGTCTGATGTGGCTCAACTCAACGAGAATGCCCGCCAACAGAATTGTAGTGTACGCTCTTCTGGGGAAAGGAATTCAGGAAACGAATCCAAAATTTCCCTTTACCCAACCCCAAAAAAGGCTTGCTTTGATCAAAAATCATATAAGGCTTCAGTCACCCCCAAAAATTTTCCTCAAAAAACAGGTAGGTGGTCAGAAGGGACAATTCCCTACAAAGGGACAACAACAACTACAACAGCAGCAAGGACATCCTTTTTCACAAAGTTCAAAAACCATCTTATAAGGGGGAAAAAGGAAAAACAACACCTGGAATGTCTACCAAAGGGGAAGGCAGAGGAAGAGGCAGATGCCAATAGGAATTGTATGGTTGGGAGTCAGTTTTGACGGCATCACAGACAATGGAAGTTTTTCCCAGTGGGGACAGCATTATTTATATGTGCAGAAAGGCCCTGTTAATGGGGCCCATAGAGAGACATGCGCACATTCGCCACCAAGTACATCTCTTCAGTGTCTTCTAAAAGGATTCCTCTGAAAGAAGAGTGATCCTCAACCAATCAACATTGAACAAGCACATTGTTGGCCAAAAGTTTCGGATAACTACCATTGCCCAAGAACGTTGAATCGTTTCAAAAGGAATTTGGACAGTTTCTAGATCTGAAAGATGCATACTGGCACATCCCTATCACCGTTCCCCTCTGCCCCTTCCTAAGGTTCCGGATAGGGAATGATGTGTGCAAAGTCATGCCCTTTGGGCTAAACATTGCCTAAAGAATATTTTACAAAATTAGCAATGGTATTAGTTCGAGAACTCAAACAAAAAGGAATACAACTACAGTAATAGACTACCTAGACAACTGGTTGATCTGGAGGCCCATAAGAAAAGAGTGCTTGAAAAACCTAAGAGCAATGGTCAACAGACTACAGTCAAAAGGTTTTATAATAAATTTGAAAAAAATCCTGCCTCACGCCCAGCAGACTCTTTCAGTGGCTGGGACTGTATTGGGATACTCTTCACAGCCTGTTGTCTCTCCCCATCATACTCAAAACAGAATAAGGCAAGTCCTCAAAAGGTTCCTTGCACAGCTCAGAGTTTCCAGATGGCAATTAGAACGTATGATGGGCCTGCTGCAGTTCGCATCAGTTATAGACCCTATACTTAGATTGCAACTAAAAATGTGAACAAATTCTGGCTATCGCATGCAAGAAAAAAGATGCGAGACCAACCTCATCAGAAGACTAAAAAAGTTGGGGAGATACTTTGGCCTTGGATCCGGAAGGAATCTCTGGCGAAATAGGTCTTACTGACTCCTCCGTCTGTACAAGTGACGATACACACAGGTGCTTCGTTGACGGAGTGGGAAGATCGTCAGGTGGCAGGGAGGTGATCAGCTACTCTGAGGAATTCTTATGTCAATTTCCTGGAGTTGATGGCTATCTTTTTGTCTCTCAAAAAACTCAACCTCCAGAAGAGAGAGACAACATGACTACAATGTCCTGCATCAAGAGGTCGGAATCACGTTCACCTCCTCTCAATATGGTCATGCTATCCATCCTTCGGGTGGCGCAAACAAGGAAGTGGCACATGTCTGCAGTTCACCTCATGGGGGTTCTCATTGTAATAGCAGACTCTCTATCAAGGAAAATGACAGCCTCAACAGAGTGGATGTTGGACAACCATTCTTTTCAAACAATAGCCAACATGCTTCCACAACTGGAAGTGGACCTATTCGACACATATGAGAATCACAAACTCCTAATACTGTATATGTGTCTCCGAACCTGGAGAGTCAAGCAACAGCAAGAGATGCCTTTCTAAAGACTGGAACAAGAGGAGGACGATATCTTTTTCCTCCATTGCCCCATATTTTGAAGGTTTTGAGCAGATTCTAACCTTCAAAGGAACAGCTTACTTAATAGCCCTAAATTGGCCAAACAGGCATGGGTTCTCAATATTTCAACAATGGACGAAAAGATCAATTCCACTACCGTCCACTGTTCTATCCCAGACAGTAGGAGGGAAAGTCATTAACGCATCCTCCTCTCTGAGCCGAGACCTTCACGTATGGATTTTTTGAATATCTATCGTGAAAATTACTCACCCAACATTGCTAGGTACCTAGTGCAAAAATTACGGACATCATCTATCCAGCAATACCAGTTCTAATGGAAGATATGGTTAGATTATATCCATACTGAGCCCAGTTGAGATTTCTATAGAAACACTTTTTATTTTTTGTATATACCCTTTTGAAGACAAATGCCTTGCAGTTACAACAGTCATGGCATACAAGGCTGCATTAACGGAACCTTGCTTTATGGATTTGGAATTGACTTCAGGACAGAAGTTGTCACTTCCCTTCTGCAGTCTTTTGCTCTACAAAGGCCCACTCCCGAAAGGCATCCAGTTACAGTACTTGGTCCCTGAACAAGGTGCTTAGACTTCTATCAACTCCTCAATTCAGCAGACCCAATACAGGCAGTCCCGTTATCGGCGGGGGTTCTGTTTTGAGGGTGTGATCATAACCGAAAATCTGCTATTTTCAAGGCTTATCGGCTCTGAAAAGCTCTGATTTTCAGTTATTGGCGCTTATCTGTTAGGTATGTATCAGCACCAATACCCAGTTATCGGCGCTGATAAGAGGAAATTGGCAATTTTTGGTGCCGAAAATTACTGATTTTCGTCGCTAGACAAGCGCCGTAAAACCGGATCGCCATTAACCAAACCCGCCGTTAACCAGGGACTGCCTGTACAACCAAAACACACATGCTACAAAAGGCAATCTTGATTGCATTAGCATCAGCAGCTTGTAATAGTGAACTGGGCTGTCTTAGATGGGGATGATGCATCATGCAAACAGCTGACCATCAATTATTATTGTCCCCTGGCCCATCATTCCTGGCCAAGAATGAGGATCCATTAAAAGGGAAATCTATACTTATAAGAAAACTCAATTCAGCAGACAAGACATTATGCCCAGTTCAAGCGCTTAAGGTTTACCTAGAAGTCACAGCAAACATCCCAGAGGGTCCTATTTTCCTACACCCTAGCACAAACTAACCACTCTCCCTACAAGGGCTGAGAATGATTGTAGTTTATCATTAAAAAAGACAACTCCACACTCCTTACCTAGGTCACATGATATTAGGAAAGTAAGTATGTCGTTGGCCTTCTTCAGAAATGTCTCTTCCGAAGAAGTCTCTGAATGTACAGGGTGGTCATCAATTGAATTATTGCCACATGCTCGAACAAATTCGACTACACTGTGTATCAGTAGGTGGCATGGTTAGTCCTAACCCCTAGGTGCTACAGCAGAAAACCAGGGGTCTTATTGACAGTGAGTATGCTAACTATCGCTGGGAGAAGGGTGACAGCACTGCAACCAAACCCAAGTTCGTGTATAGTTTCTTGTTCCTTGGTACCAAAACCTGGAGGGTATTTGGAATAAAGAATGGGACTTGAAATTTTTGGCTTGACCTCAGATCAGAAATGTTTTTTCCTCTGGGGTGTTGGGATTAAAAATTGAGAGCTTAAGCCTTTACAATTTCTTTGTAAAGCTCCTTGAGGGCGAAACAAGCAACTACACTATCAAAAAACAGGTTTTGACGCAGGAAAAACCTATTTTTGATAGTCACTGTTGAGTCATCAAAACCCTCCCACTTCCCTGACAAAAAGGCGTGGGATTTGGGCAAGGGATCATTCTGCATTGACCAACAGAGAGTAATGCTCCTTGGTCTTTAACGGCCCAGTTGTAAACAAGAGGTTGGACGCGCATGCGCAAGAGTCACTTCTCTCTCTTGCAGGTTCTTTGATGTTGCAAAAACTAGGTTCAGCTTCGCTGAAGATAAGGGAAAGTGTCCTCTTATCTTTGAGTCCATTACCTGTATATATTCCATCACGTGTTATAATGTTACTCATTACGACACAATACCTGGCCAAAAAGACCAACTAGAAGAGAATTTTTTATATTAGTTTGGTCACCATGGAGCTCTGGTAGACCACGGAAGGTAACTCCCTGAGGACTTAACAGTGACTACCAAAAAGAGATTTTTCCTACGTCAAAACCTGTTTTAGTTTTATTTAGAATGGTGGATGGTGCAATAACTAGATAAACTTGTTATAACAATGGTGGTTTGCTTGCTCAGTCACCCATGCTCATATTTTTTGCATTGTTTTAAAATTATTTTCTTGACATCCATTGAGTAGGTTAAAGTGTGTTATTGTTTAAAGATGCAATATATAATGAGCTATCATCTTTCAGGTTTTAGCAGCCAAGGGTAGGCAGCTGGCATCCAGCTTGCTCAACACATATGATGTCATGAGTCAAGTGTTGACATATGTCTCACTTGAACCAAGTGAGATGGGTATGCCGCAACAGGAGGCTCTGATGCTTAGTCAGGAGTCGTACACATTATGGGCTACATTTTTGGCATATGGTCTAAACAAACCACAAGAAGCCTTTACTAGTTTCTATCCAATGTTGGTGAAACAACTGATATTTTATAGGGATAAAGTTTCTATTAATGAAGACACAGAAAAGAATAAATTCAACTATGATGTTGGGGCTTGTATCTTAAGTGTCATGGCCCGAGCTGTTAATGTTGCAGCTTCTCACTCTCTTTTGAAAAATAAAATGATCCTAAACCAAGGGACAATAATAGATACAGATGGCAAATCGCTGGTCTTGCCACCACCACTACTGACATGGGAAGATATGAATGATCTTCCGTCGTTAGTTGAGACATGTTTGAACAAGTGGCTTGTTGAGTTGATGCGCAGCACTGAAACTTCCTTTTCAGCTCTAAAGCTGGTAGGCAGTTGCTGTTATTTCTTGGAATGCTATTACAGCAAGTGGAAAGATCAAACTAGTTACAGTGGTGATGTGTGCAACAACAGGATTGTTAACATCTACAATAATATACTGACACCATTCTTAGTGTCTTCAGCTATGCAGCAGTTAATGGGTAAGCTTATAATGCATTCATCTTTGATTGCTGATCTACTACCTGGCTCAAGACGTGATCCAGTCAACCTTGGTTCATTAGGGTGTGTAACACATGGTGGCAAGATAATTCCTATTGTACAGAAGACTTCTCCTTTCCCTCTGTTGCTTCCTTTTGTATCATTCTGTTCATGTCTCCATTCTTTACACCCTGTTCTAGATCCCAAACCAATGGGTGCTATGTTAGAGTCTGAAGAACTGGAACAATACTTGATTAGATTTTGTAACTCAAACCATGAACTGCGCAGCCATTGGCTGACAAGGATTGAGGTTCACTTTATATACTATATATTGCAGCTTGGTGCCATGAAAGGCTGTTGTAAATATCAGCTCTTTCATGAAACTGCTCTGAGCCTTGTGCCATCTATTCATAAAGGTGATGAACTCCTCATCAAAGATCTCTTAGGTTCAGTTGTGTGTGCTCCTGAATTCTTGGCAGATGTAACTGAGATCAGTTCACGAGTTGATGATATAGCACTCAAGGATTATGTACCTTTAAAATCTCCTGCTCAAGTTCAGCCTGTTTTATCCCCTAAACAGTTGACAGACAATATTTGCAGCTCTTTAAAGTCTATGGAATCAGAGCTTGTTAGTTGCTTGGTAAGCAAGAAGGAGTATGAAGCAAGTGCTGTTTTGAAAAATGGCATACCATTCATAACTAATGGCATAACAATAAGCCAAACAGAATCAAATGTAGCTTTAGAAAAGTACTGGCCACTAGTTCCCATTAAGCGTGTTTATAATGCATCAAAGCAAAAATCAAAAATTTCAGAGAGCAAGGAGAAACCACCAACTAACAATTCCAGTGATCAGTCTGCCCCAGAAGATATGCTCACTGTTACCAGGTGTCTCCAGATGACATATTTGTGTCTGAAGTATCGAAGAAAGTGCTTCTTTTCAGAAACCAACTCCTTTGCTTGGTTGCAGCATCTAAGTCTTGTTTTCCTGGTTGCAAGTGATATGTTTTTAGATGCTAATGTCAGTTCATATCTCCAGGGGTGCATTGTTGAGCTGCTTCGTAACAAAGGATATGTTAATCTAGAAGCAGTTAACCATATCAAAGGTTTTAACTCCTGCATTGCTTGGTATAAAGAAATGCTGGAGCATTTCCAAGGGGTGTCATATGGAGATTCTACTTTTGCTCTCTTCCTTTTGATTCCTCTGCAGCAATATTGGGATGTGGAATTCCGTTTGCAGTTTTGGGGTGATATGTCAGATGCCTTGCCATTTGTCTTCCTTTCACCTGAAGAAGTCACTCAGTTTATTCCCATGAAGCAGTTTTGTGAGCCAGACGAGGAGGATGAGAGATTGATCATCAAATACAGGGGTAACTTGGGCTCTCGTGTGATAAACGAGAAACGGAACTCTTTCTTGTACAAAATTGCAGTGCATCATGTAAGGCAGTACATGGAGAAACAAAAAAGTTGAAGCAAACAGTGTGTTGTTTGTGAATAATTCTAATTTTTTTTCTACTGAGGAACTGAATTCTCTGATATTTTGCTGTCATGTGTAAGTTCAAGTGAATGAAATAAATATTAAAGTAAAGTATGAGTTTTATTTGGAATACTTTTTAGTAAGAAATTTTGAACAATAATGAGTTTGAGATGTTTGGAAATTGGAAACTGCTGTATTACTCATATGTATATGCAAGTTATGTGTGTGCATCACTTGATTTCAGCTCAATGTACTGTCCATAATGAACATTTAGAACAGTGCATTATTTGCTCCAAAAAATCAGTTTGTCTGTGGTGAGTGAATGAAAAGTATGATGATAAAGTGTTATATCTGTTTTATACTATAATATTGGTTTTATTTTCTTGGTATTTTTTTACTACTGAAAAAGCTATTTCATAAATACAGAATTCAATAAAACAATGTTTCATCCTGCAGCCATAAGTGGAATAGTTGAATGCTAAGAGCCCAGAGGTAAATCAGAGAAAGCAGCCCAACATGGAAAAAGAAACAGAAGTAAAGCATAAACTATGTCAGACAAACAATGAAGAAAAACAATTGTGGTAAAACTATGAATGTGAGTTTTCGCAGCTAGAAAACTATTTGCAATTAACCTGATGAAGTTCCAAGGATTCAACTACATATCTCAGCAAATCATTATATAATTTGGTCACAGCTGGAATAAAACCTAAATTATTTATTTCATGAACCCTATTCATTGTAAGAAGCCCACAGGGGCCATTGACTTGAAATTTAAGCTTCCAAAGAATATGATGTTCACTAGAAAAAAGTAACAGAAGGCAATGGGAAATACCGAAAGAAATCAGTTATTAGAAAAGAAAAAATAAATTAACAAATAATACTACTACATAAATATGTGAGTAAATTATTAAAATCCAAGGCAAATTGTTTTAAGGCAGTAATGCATTGCAGCTTTGGTTGAACTTCCGAAGGTCCAGTTGCACATCCTCAGGGAGGCTGTTCTACAGTCAAACGGTTTGAGTAGTAAAGAACAACTAGAACTGAAAAGTTTGACAGTGAGGCACATTAACTATCTATTGGTACTGCTGTTCAGCAAATCTGGTTACTCTTGACAAGAAAAGAGGATTAATTGGGAATGTGAAAGATCTCTGTTTAAATGCAACCTATGAAAACTGACAAATGAGACCATCCATCAATGGTCCAAGTCATAACTGCTCGTGTTAGGAAACGGGAACCTACCACCATGAACCACTCTATCTAAAAGAGGTAAGTCTCAGGCAGAGCCAGACATCCATGTCGGAGAACAATATTCTAGTAAAGGAAGGACAAATGACCTAAAACAGGTTGTACTGATTGCAGTATATCTATGTTATAAATATATGAGGCCTTACATACACCTAACTTTCATGCGGCATTTGCTGATACTTTCATTAGAAATTTCTCAAAAGTAAGATGTGAGTCAACCAAGAATAGTTAAAGCTTCAGACTCATTCAGTAGAGTCCCATTCACCTGAAAGAGAAGATGCGGTAGAAAATCTGTACGAGATCTGCAAATCAATAGCGTTTTTGTTTTGCTGGAGTTCACCCTCTTGCTCCAACTACACCATTTACTAATCCTCTCCAGGTCATGATTGAGACCAAGGGCAGCTTCATTTCTCATAAGTGGAGACTTTACTTGACCTATAAGTTTTGCGTCATTGGCATATTGAATAGTCTTGTTTTCCAGATCAACAACCATACCACTTGTATACACTAAAAATAACAGCAGACCAAGAACACTACCCTGTGGAACTCCAGACACAACAGGTCTTAGTTTGCTAAAGATACCATCAACAGCAACCCGCTGCTGCCCACCTGTAAGAAAATCTTGTAGTAGTCCTAAAACATACCCACCCACTCCATGATTTTGAAGTTTATAAATAAGTGCTTTGTGGTTTACTAAATCAAAAGCAGCACCAAAATCTTTTTGAATTACTCTACACTCAAAACCCTAAGTAAGGTTCTCTTGCAAATGGCATGTCAAATCTAAAAGAGCATAGCGGGTACTTAACTGCTTCCTATATGCATATTGACTATCAGCTGACAACCCTTTAGACTCCATGTACTTATATACTGTAGTGGCTTAAGGTAAATTTTTCTGCAACTTTGGAGAGCACAGGGAAAATAGAAATTGTCCTACATTTACTGCAGTCAGCAGATATGCCATTCTTTGGAATAGGCAATATCTGCTACGATACTACACTGACCTAAAAATCTATAGAATTACTATTCTTGGGAGACAATACATTAGAAACCTTTCTAAAATACAAAAGGGAGGAAACCATCATGATCTTCTCCACCCTAGCTAACAAGATTATTAAGAATTTTCTTAACATTACTAGAGTGAAATGCAAATCTTATAGGAATAGGTTTCTTTTATTATTATTATCAAAGTAGTTTAACCAGACCACTGAGCTGACTTTCAGCTCTCATAGGGCTGGCCGGAATAGGTTCCTGATGACAAGCACTGTACCAGGGAAAAGGACATCCTCATCTGATTGCTTAGCTTCAAAAGCTTGATGAAGCAGTTCAGCTTTTTCCTTAAGGCTAGTAACCAATCTACCATTATCCGTTAGCAGTGGTGGAATGGAAGATGAGCCTGACCCAAAGATAGATTATGCCAATTTGGTCCACCACACAAGAGGATGAGTAATTCCCTCAAGTTTCCACTTTAAGGAAACATTACATGGTGCTGAACCTCACAAAAGAAAAAAGGCAAAGCATTGGGAATTGTCGCCATATCAAGTAGTACATGGTGGATGGTATATTCTGGGAAGACCCCATGTAAAGGATGAAGAGAATTATAAAAATTTTATGAGGCATGCACAGTGAGCTAACTGAACTACAGTGCTAGAAATTAATGCAAAGATTGACTCAACTGAAGATGAAGTTGTAAAGTCACCACATCGGCGCCATTAATTAAGTCTCCGCTGAGCATGTTTTCTTTGGTGACTTCCCATTTTCTACACACTCAATTAGTCACGCCTAAAACGTGCCAGGTCACACATTTTTAACCATTTTTACTTTATACGTATTTATACAAATGTCACACATCATTGTGTATCATATGTTTCTTCATTCACAGGCATCAAGACTGTATCCATATTGAAGTCCTGTACGTTTTGTATTGTAAATTGTACTCATTCACTGTATATTATTGTTTATTGTTTTGCCCTCAGGTCACAGTCAATTCCATGGTCTTTCGCAGACCGGCGCCAGTCGGCCGCTATATAAACTGCCTGGATCTGTAATAAAGTAGCAGTAACTTTTACCTGCTCGTTTCTTTGACACCTCTTACAGTGGTGACCCCCGGAGTATCCCGGAGCCATTAACGGACCGACACGGCGACTTAGTCTTGGCTCCAGGATTCCTCCAAAACGCTCTTAGCGGCCTAAACACGGTGCTGTAACCAGCGTTTGAGCGTGCTGACTCGTCGGGCGTACCCCCACCAGCGCCACTAGCGGAACCACACGGCGCGCACAAAAGTGCGTACTGACGCGAGTACCCCACTCCAGTAAGAGATCAAAGGAGCAAGCATGGACGCCGGTATCCCCCTCCTTCATGCACTTAAACGCGACCTCGCGGACTTGGAGGTTTACCTACCTCCCATCACACCCGCGCCCGCCCCCGCATCGACGGCCCTCCTGCACCTCCACACCCACACCAGCGCCCCGAACACACAATGGCCGGGCAACACAATCGCGGGCCGCCCTCACCGTAAAGCTGCCGCCTTTTATGCAGGGGAACCCATCGATGTAGCTACGCAGGGTGGAGAGCCACTTCAGAGTGGCGGACCTGACGGACGAAATCTTACAGGCCGACACAGTGCTCAACGCCCTTCCGGAGGACGTGTACAGAAAACTCATCTCGCGGTACCCAAACACACACCTCACATACAGCGCCACAAAAGTTCCTCCTCGAAGCTTGCTCCCTGCCCATCACCGAGCGGGCCGCCCGTGCTATCGACCTTGCCATAAACCCACGCCACGACCTCAACTCAGAGACGCTTGGAGCATGGTCGTGGATCTCCTGTCACTACCAGACTTGGATGGCACAAAGAAGCGACAGGAGATAAGCTTTGAACGGGAAATCTACCTTCGCCAACTCCTCCCGGAGGTACGCAACCAAATCGCTCACCCCTACACCATGCCTATCGAGGACCTCATAGAGGCGGCGCAACATCTTACAGACTCCGTCAAGGCTTCACAGCGGCTAAAACCGGCCACACAGTCGGTCAGCTCCGTCCAGCCAGAAGAGGACGTAGAGCAGCCCGTCAACGCCATCGCCAACAGACTTCCACCGAACCACAGCAGGTGGAGGTCCCCGGGCTTCTGCTGCTACCACAAGTGGTTCGGAAAGGACGCCCGAAACTGCCTGCCGCCCTGCTCGTTCGCCCGTTCAAAAAACGGTGGTGGCGGCGGCCAGCAGGACAAACCGCCATGGCAACCGAAGAACCCAGGGGCTCAAAAACAGTAGGTTTTTACGTCCGCGACACCGTCTCCGGCAGGATGATGCTGGTCGACACAGGGGCCTTTAAATCGATCTTCCCGGCATCCAGAGAGGACTGCAACCAGACACCAGACCCGGCCGCCTTCCTGACGGCCGCCAACGGAACCCCCATCCTCTCCTACGGCACCAGGCCCCTGTCGATCTCCATCCTTGGCCAGAGTTACTCCTGGGACTTCGTCGTCGCGGACGTAGGAACCCCACTCCTAGGGGCCGATTTTCTGGCGTACTTCGGCCTGCTAGTCGATGTGAGGCGTAAGCGCCTCCTCGATACAGACTCCTGCCGGTCTCTCCCGTTAACAGCGGGACCCAGACCCACCATCAGCGCCGTCGCCCCCCACCAATATGCACACCTACTGTCAGAGTTCCCTGAGGTATTCAAGCCCGAGCTTCGCCAAGTCCCCGGGACCCCAGCCAAGCACGGCATATACCACCATATAACAACTAAAGGGCCCCCGACACATGCGAAGTTCCGAAGGCTTCCCCCTCAGCGCCTTCAGGAGGCGAAAAAAGCATTCGCGGAGATGGAGTGGATGGGAATCTGCAGGAAAGCCTCCAGTCCATGGGCCTCCCCCCTCCACATGGTGCAGAAACCGGACGGCTCCTGGAGACCTTGCGGCGACTACAGGCGGCTCAACATTGCAACGGAGCCCGACCACTACCCTCTACCCAACATGCAAGACCTCACGGCCTCCTTTCACGGGGCCAAAATATTCACTAAATTGGACCTTCTTAAATCTTATTTCCAGGTACCTGTTGCACCAGAGGACATACCAAAGACAGCTATCATCACACCCTTCGGGTCCTATGTGTTCGCCTTCTCCACTTTCGGGCTGAGGAACGCCGGGGCGACCTTCCAGCGGCTCATGGACAGCATCCTGGGGGACCTAAAGTTCTGCGTCTGCTACGTCGACGACATCCTCATATTTTCCAGGTCTCACAGCGAACACCAAAGACACATCAGGGCAGTCCTGCAACGCCTCCAAGAGAACGGCCTCGTCGTCCGCTTTGACAAGCGCACCTTCGGCGTCCAGAAAGCAGAGTTCCTGGGTCACGAGGTGTCTCCGACAGGCGTCCACCCTCTTACATCGAAAGTGGCAGCCGTAGCCAGGTTCCCGACCCCCACCTCTGTCAAGGCTGTCCAGGAGTTCCTCAGGATGGTAAACTTCTACAGGCGGTTCATCCCCGGTGTCGGGATTTTCTTCGACTTTTATTATTTTTGTTCTGGTTAGTGCCCTGATGTTATGGGCCGATGACAAGGCCTTGAGGAGGCGCACTCTCTAAAACTATCTGGGTGGGATTCAATAAAATTTGGTCAACAAATTACAGTTTTATTACAAAAAATAAACATTTAAACCCATTAACAATACTGAACATGAATGAAAGAGCATCACGGGCGGCTAAGCCAATGTGCATCAAGAACCAACACTGATTAATCGTTAATAGCAAATTTCCACTGCACACGCAGTTTCTTAATCCAATTCAAGGAACCTGAAAGCTCTCTGGGCTTTGTTACTTGGTAGCCCTTAGGGTCTTTGATATCACGTGCTTGAAGACACTAAGTCCACGACTGGACGAAAAAACACAACAAATCGAGAACTATTTACTCTAAACTACAATTAAATGACATTCTTACACTTGCAGCTTTCGTTTGCTGCGCAAATCAAGTTCCTCATCGTAAGGATGACACATCTATACATGGATAAAGATAACTCACAGTTACTACGGAATTCGACCTGGTATGGCGATGGCTGCCAGAGAATCGAGAGAGAGACACTAAAACATCACGGTACTTACAACGTTCAGGACTAGGGCAGGAATGAGGCGTTGCTTCGCCCTACTTCAAAGGAAACTTATGCTTTCCCGCGTAAACTACAGAATCCTTGTAATTCAGGCGGGAATCATTGCTTATTTAGGCATTACGGAGATCAATGAATCTACTTTACTTGTGAATAGGAAGAATGACAGTTAAGTTATCATCTGGGATCAATGAATTGACTCGAAGTTCTGGCTGAAGGCCGTAATCTGCAAATTCTTGAATGGCTACAGAGTCCTTGGCTCCAAATCTCTACATAGACAATTTAGCTCATACTAGGGAATAACAAATCATATTCATTAATGAAAATTCATAGTGTCTTCATTACGATAAGACGCGCTCCTTCCCCTCCAGGCATTTAAGAATTACTTCTTAACTCTGTCGCGTATTGGACAACTTTCTGCACAATGAACTGCCCGCGAGATCCCTCAGTCTTGCCCCAATTTAACGCAACACTTGTGAAGTTAAATGGCGGGGACTTCGAATGATCAGTTCGAAATTCCCGACATACTCCACACCAAAGTATGGGGCGTTGAAATGCTGGACAATTCAGGAAAGACTGAGCTCGGGGGGGGAGTAACCACTCCTACACTACTCAGTCAGGCTCGCTGCGTAGCGCTCCACAGCGACTCTAACAGAGTACACAAAAAACATGACATGGCAAAACAAAAATCACATCAATATCACACCCCGGGGTAATCAATGTCACACATATACAAACAAAATATCAATGGCAGATATATACATATAAATGTACCCATTCACATAGGTAGACATGAATCAGCATAGAAACTCATCAGGCAATGAGCCTGCAATAACATCAAAAGCATAAATGGAAAATCACAATCAAGGAAACATGAATATACACTCTCATAAGGCCATCTGCCTTTAACCTTCTTCATGCAACACGCATGTTATTCTTGGCGACACGTCTTCAATAATAACTCTAGAATGTGTGCAACAAGCATAACCAGTTCGATAGACCATTCGCCTTTAAGGAAACAGATTACACTGAATCAGTATGTACTCTTTCACGGGACACATGCCCTCAAAACTTTTTCACTTCTGTTATAAGAAGTACTCATTACTCATATACATTTTGGTAATTTACCTTGAGGGTGGGGGCTATCTCCGCACAACGCTCGACGCACTTCCATCCTCTGAGGATTCAACTCACCTACACTTACTTGGGTCCACCCTCCCTGCCTACTAGAATAAGGGACCTTCCCATTTTCTTTCTTCTGTTTCTAGCTATAACTTAGATATAGTCGCTTTCCATTAAGCGCTTCATTAACTTGCGCTGCTTAGCAGCAGCCTTTCTCAAAGGGCGTGCGGAACGTCTTTGTCCGCCTAACTGAACGTCAACGTCACTACCACTCGATACCTCAGTATCATTCACTTCAGCACTCTCACTTACCGCATTGGTATCGCTCGAATCGTTACCAACATCGTCAGTGTCTTCTACGTCACTCAAGACCTTTGTGGCTGGTTGTTCGGATGTTGCAGCCAGTGCCATCCCTTGGTCGTCCCCAGACGTCACAACATTTCCTGGAACACCTACTGCTGGGCTGTACGCCCCTCGTCTCGGACCTCTTCGTTGCCGCCGCCGCCACGCGCCATCTCCTCCGTCACACCATCAACATCGTCACGCCGTTCGTCTCCAACGCCATCATCGTCATCTGAGGGGGCAAGTTCCAGGGGGACCAAGTGGCTGACAGCACGCAGGGACTCAACATCTTCGAACAATACCTTGGCTGAACGCACGACACCGTCGTCGTCCGGGTACGTCTCCACGACGCGTCCAAGGGGCCACGTTGCCCGCTTTTGATTTTCTTGCTTTATTAACACGATGTCTCCGGGGTGTAGCTTGGCGGGTTCCCCAGACTGACAATCGTGTCGGGCTCTTAGGGCACTTAGGTACTCCTTCCTCCACCTCTCCCGGAAGGCTTTTAAAGTGTCTGTTAGCTTTATATATCGATCCCGTAGCCTCCGGGAGGTGAAGGTAGCATTAAGGTCTTCATCTGGTAAAACAGGTGCCATTAAGTTAATTAAATGACCTCATATTAAATGAGAGGGGTGAGGACCTCGTCCTCGCACTTGTCACCGCTTATACATCAACGGCCTATTATTAACTACCGCCTCCGCCTCTTTCACTAGAGTTAATACGTGGGCCTCCGCAGATACTTTCTCCCGAGGGCAATCTGAAGGGCACGCTTCGTAACACCAATCAGACGTTCGAAAAACCGCCTTTCCACGGCGCACGGGGGTTGAAATCGCCATTCTACACCAGTCCTCCTCAGGAACTGCTGGACTTCATCCTCTTCATAAAGTCCCTGAAGGAGGTTGCTGGCCGTCTTGAACGTTTGGTGGTTATCAGAAGTGATTAAGGTCGGGGCTCCATGCGTAGCACTGAATCTTCGAAGAGCTAGAACAAATTCCTCCGCTTCCAAGGAGGGGCAGAAATCTAAATACACGGCCCTGGTGGCCATGCACGTCACGAGGAGGATATAGCCTGGTCATGTTTCTGTTTGTATGGCCGCGGTGTGGTCCACGCCGACTGCGGCAAATGGTTTCTGCAAGGTGATCCTTTCCTTCGGCAGGGGGGGTGGCGGTGGTCGTCTCATCAGCGGTTGGAAGGCTAGCACGCACTCTGGACACTTCCATACAACTTTCTTAGCAATAGACCTCAGGCCCGGCGTCCAGCATTTCTGTCGAAAAATCGCCATTAGCGTATTGACATTACAATGGAGGTGCAAACAATGCAAATACTTTAAGTATGCTCTGACTAAGTGTCCCTTGGCAGGCAAAAGAATTAAATGTTTCATCTCTTCAATTTGGGACACTCATCCCCTAGTGCAAATCAATTTATCTACTATAATTAAATTTAATTGACTCACAAAATTCAGTTTCTCACGAGGGGGTCTGACCTCACCCTCCAAATATGCATACACAGTAGGTAAATAGAATCTTTGCTCTAATAAGACAAGAGCTCGAAAAGGATCCCTTTTCACTTTTGCAAACCTCAACACTAATCTGGTTACTCTAATCAAAATTGGAACTCAACCTCCTGAGTAGTAGGTCCCATATCACTCCTGGGGAATAGAGCTTGTTTCTTCCTCAGTTCCTGCACCGCTGCTACCACGGTTCTGATATTCGTTAGATCTGCCTCTTTGAAAGGAACAGGCTCTCCTGCGATTCTCAAGAACTCTGGACCCTGGCGCCAAAGAGGGTTCTGCTGCAATTGCTGGATTGTTGCGCCCCTAGACAAGACATCAGCAGGATTCTGTTTGCTGGGCACATACTTCACACTGAAATCACAAATCTGGCGGAGAAAAACAACTTCCGCCACACGGTTAGATATAAAGATATTTTTGTTGTCCTTGGAATCCGGGGATGCCACCCAGGCTAATGCCACTTTGCTATCTGACCAGATACTAATCTCTTGTGGCTCTATTAGTCCTTTAATCGTTTTCGCTAGCCTACAACCTAGCAGCAAAGCTAAAAGTTCTAATTTAGGGATGGTGATTTTGAGCATCCCTTTCGGAGTGATTCTCATTTTGCTGGTGAGTAATCTTACGTTACCTTCTTTATTTCTGACATACGCTACAGCACCGTATGCCCTACTACTGGCATCGGTGAATATATGGAGTTCGGATCTTCTGACTCCTGCCGCTCTAGGAAATGTTAAATCACTGACTGATTTCAACTCTGCTAACAGTTCTCGCACTTCTTTAGCCTTATCCTTACACAACACGTCATCCCATCCAATCTCTTGTTCCCAAAGTTGTTGGAGAAACAGCTTTCCCCTAACAAATAAAGGACTGACTAAACCTAGCGGATCGTAAATTGACACTAGTAAAGATAGTACCCTACGTTTCGTAGGTACCCATCCCTCCCCCAATTAACGAATCCTCTCACTCTCTTTCACACACAGACAGTCGACGTCTCGAGCCCATCTCAGCCCGAGCACGCTCACATTCACAGGTTCTTTCCACTCTCTCTCGCTATCGAAGGCTACACTGTTCGTTGCCCACCCTTCTAACGGCATTCTGGCCCTATCCAAAATTGCATGGACAGATTCTTGTTCTTTTTTCATCTCATCCAGACTTTCAAAGGTACTAACATAGTTATCAACGTAAAATGACTTGCTTAATTCAGGTCTTCCTTCTAAACTAAAATGATGACTCAATACTTGTTGTAACAAAAAGGGACTAGCCGTGATGCCGAACACCACGACTCTGAAAGCGAAGGTCAGCGCTCGACCTGCTACCTCTCGCCACAGGAATCTTGTATATTTGGCATCACGGGGATCTAATAATACTCTATGAAATGCTTTGCTTATGTCTGCAAGCATGGCGTATTTATTCATTCGAAACTTTAGAAGCATATTATAGGCCAACTCTACTAAATTAGGCCCAGGTAACAGGCATTCATTTAAGGATTTATTATTCTTAGCTTTGGATGAGGCATTGAATACGATTCTAAGGGGGGTCGTGCGGCTATCTTTTTTAATGCCGAAATGCGGCATGTAGTATCCTTCTATTTTTGCCTCCAGGTATTTGTCGATCACTCCCTGATATTGATTATAGTATTCCTTGTCTTTCTGAAATTTGGTTTGCAGCGAATCCAGCTGTGCTACAGCATTTCTAAAGTTTGTTTCTGGCCTACCTTCTGAACGGAACGGCAAACTTACTTGATATCCCTCAGGCTTCTTCGTTACACTCTGCGAAACCTTTCGCATGGCTTCCGCTTCACGGACAGTGTACTGCTCGGATGGGGCGATGCCTACGGTATCCAAACGCCACCATTCATCAACATCAAATGCAATTGGTTCGCTCGCGACCCTACATACCCTGAGCGTTCTCACATGATCTATCTTGTGACCTTTTAATAGCCACTGTGGCACTCTCCCATATGGCAACATGCCATTATGGGTCAGAAAAAGACTTATCCCGTCGATCTTTTCTACTCCAATAATGAAATAATTAAAGTAGTCTGCACCCACAAGAATGTGCACGTTTCGTAATTTATCGCTCTTACTGTCAGGATCTGCTAACGTGACTCCCTTCCCTACTAGGTGTTGTCTTACTCTTACATAACCTGCGTTATGAATCAGGGACGTCTACGTTCTCGTGAACAACTAGTTTCATTCGAACAATTCTGTTACCCATCTCTACCCGCAACTCACTACGTCATACTGGCCACTGATTTCTGCTGAACCAAAGGGAGCAATGTTCAATGCCACTTTGCCTACCACTGGCAGGCCTAACTGCTTTGCAGTTTTAGCGAGATAAAGCTTCGTTGACTCCCAGTGTCCAAAAACAAGCGAACCCGTTTACTCCCTGCTTGTGATGGATCTCAGCCATGGCCGTTGGCAAAATCGTACAGGAAGATCTACACTAGACGTTTGGGCTACTTTGGCGCTCTTACATGGTTCTGATTCTACTTTCTCTTGGGGTGGACGGGGTTTTCTATCGTGCTGCCTGGGCGTCGATTTACTACAGGGCGGGAGGTTGTAGCTTGACTGTTACTTACTAAACTGGGATTATTTCGGGACGAAGTGGAGGGAACGGAATGTGCTTTTCTGAAGCTGCTATTATCACAAATGGAAGTATTATGATTATTTCCACAACTTTTACATGAATTGGGGTTAGGCATCTATCACTACGGTGACCTGACTGAAGGCAATTAAAACACAGGCCCTTCCTTAGTAGAATGCAGCGCCTGGCAGCCACGTCACTTACTCGGGCGGCATCCGTGAGGCAGGTGCCGTTCATTGCAAAAGGGACAAGAATTATTCTGCATGGGTTTCGTTTTGGGTCTAACGCTGACATCGTTTTTATCAGATTCTAATTTCTCGCCTCGCTGTAACGCGTCATCTTCCAACATGCGAATTATGAAGTCTATAGCTTCAAAAAATTCTTCTAAACTATAGTCGCATTTTCTGAGGTGTTCGACCACCTTTCGATAGAGCTTACCTTCTGACAACTTCTGATTGATAAGGCTCATGACCATGCCATGGCCTATATCATTAGTACTCAGCCTCTTTATTTGCTCAATGATCACTGTTAACTCAAATCTGAACTTCTTCAGCTCTACGGGGTTCAACGAGGGTACGAATATGTTGGCAAGTTTTCGATGCAAGATCACGAGCGTTTGGTGTACATTACCATATTGCTTATCCAAGAGATCTAACGCTACCTGGTAATTCGCGCGGTTACACTTAGGGATTTAACGATCCTAAGCGGATCCCTGCCCAGAGTCCCTAACAAGTAAGTAAATTTGGACACGTCGTCCAAATCTGCCCTTCGATCCACGTGGATCGTGAACAATTCTCTGTAAGAAGCATATTCCTGCACTTCCCTTCAAAGGTGGGGAGAGGCAGCGGTTTCAATTTGGGGAGGGAAACATTCCCTGTCTGAGTGACTTTCAGTTTATCGATTCGATTCAACAAAAGGGTAGAAGCTCGCACAGCTTCTGCTAAGGCTTGCCTGATTCTGGCATCTAAGCTAGATTCTAACTTTACGACTTGATGTTTGTACAGCTCTCGAAGCTGACCTTCTTCTTGTCTCAACTGCGTGACCAAATTTTGGTACACGCTCTCAGAATACGTTTCTACTAACGCACGCTGTGATTCGGCCAGTAAGTCCGCTGTGAGACTCAGCGATGCCTTGATGTGGACAATCATAGCCACTGCCATTTTGGATAATGTACTCTACTTCTTGGGGGGCGTTTATGTAAACTAGGAAACTAGGATTTTTCTTACGTTAGAAAGACGGGGTACAAAGACTAGTGGCACGTGTGGCCAATTGCACATCGGAACAAGCTGAGCCTAGTTGTTTTGTCTGTCTCTCTCTCCTGATCAATCTCATCAAACGATTGAGGAACGCGTTACGGATTTCTGAATCAAAATGGACTCCGTCCCTTTGTTTGCCTTCGCGGTAGGCACGAGAGTTCATAGGCAAGTGTTGGACTCCATCCGACTTCTTTTGTAGCAGTATTTGGAGATTCTCGCATTAAAGTTCTTCACTTTCTTGACATATTCAACGGAATTGATAGCAAAACGATTATCAGGAGATACTCTCTGATCTCTGCGTCGCAGATAGCAATGATTTCACAAATTTTCCTCAAGCGCTCGATAAGAGTACGTAAATTATCCCAAACGGTTTTGGGGTGATCGATTGCCAGGTCGTTTCCTCCTATATATAACACGACCAACTCTTACCGTCTCTGCCAGAATGATAGACTACTATCTAAAAATTGACTGACCAGACCTCCTGGCCTTCTATAGATCTCAATCTGGTTATCTGAACAGTGGCAGATTCGGTGGGAGCTGACTGTGTCCTATCAGGGCTACCCTATAGACCATACTTTATTGAAATTTCCCTTCAAGCTCTAGAGAGCACTTGTCATCCGGTTCGAAGGACCAAATGTCGGAATTTTCTTCGACTTTTATTATTTTTGTTCTGGTTAGTGCCCTGATGTTATGGGCCGATGACAAGGCCTTGAGGAGGCGCACTCTCTAAAACTATCTGGGTGGGATTCAATAAAATTTGGTCAACAAATTACAGTTTTATTACAAAAAATAAACATTTAAACCCATTAACAATACTGAACATGAATGAAAGAGCATCACGGGCAGCTAAGCCAATGTGCATCAAGAACCAACACTGATTAATCGTTAATAGCAAATTTCCACTGCACATGCAGTTTCTTAATCCAATTCAAGGAACCTGAAAGCTCTCTGGGCTTTGTTACTTGGTAGCCCTTAGGTCTTTGATATCACGTGCTTGAAGACACTAAGTCCATGACTGGACGAAAAACACAAACAAATCGAGAACTATTTACTCTAATAAACTACAATTAAATGACATTCTTACACTTGCAGCTTTCGTTTGTGCGCAAATCAAGTTCCTCATCGTAAGGATGACACATCTATACATGGATAAAGATAACTCACAGTTACTACGGAATTCGACCTGGTATGGCGATGGCTGCCAGAGAATCAAGAGAGACACTAAAACATCACGGTACTTACAACGTTCAGGACTAGGCAGGAATGAGGCGTTGCTTCGCCCTACTTCAAAGGAAACTTACGCTTTCCCCGAAACTACAGAATCCTTGTAATTCAGGCGGGAATCATCGCTTATTTAGGCATTACGGAGATCAATGAATCTACTTTACTTGTGAATAGGAAGAATGACAGTTAAGTTATCATCTGGGATCAATGAATTGACTCGAAGTTCTGGCTGAAGGCCGTAATCTGCAAATTCTTGAATGGCTACAGAGTCCTTGGCTCCAAATCTCTACATAGACAATTTAGCTCGTACTAGGGAATAGCAAATCATATTCATTAATGAAAATTCATAGTGTCTTCATTACGATAAGACGCGCTCCTTCCCCTCCAGGCATTTAAGAATTACTTCTTAACTCTGTCGCGTATTGGACAACTTTCTGCACAATGAACTGCCCGCGAGATCCCTCAGTCTTGCCCCAATTTAACGCAACACTTGTGAAGTTAAATGGCGGGGACTTCGAATGATCAGTTCGAAATTCCCGACACCCGGGATCGCGCACACCACGGCCCCCCTGACGGAAGTCCTAAAAGGCCAACCGAAGTCCCTGTCTTGGGGACCCAGCCAGCAGCAGGCCTTTTCCCTGACGAAGGCCGCCCTTGCCAAGGCAACCGCCTTGGCACACCAGGATCCCAAGGTACCCCTCCAGCTGACGACAGATGCCAGTAACGTCGCCTGCGGTGCTGTCCTGGAGCAAATCATCAACGGCACCCCCCAGCCCATCGCTTTCTTCAGCAAGAAGTTCAATCCCGCAGAGACCCGCTACAGCACCTTCGACAGGGAACTCTGCGCGATGTACCGCGCAGTTTGGCACTTCAAGTTCCTCCTGGAGGGGACGCCCTTCACAATCTTCACAGACCATCAGCCACTGGTTCACGCCTTCACGAAGCAGGGGGACGCATGGTCTTCCAGACAGCAGCGCCACCTCTCAGCCATAGCCGAATTTACCTGTTCCGTCAGGTACCTCCCCGGCAAGAAAATCCCCGTGGCAGACGCCCTCTCCAGAGTCGAGTTGAACGCAGTGCAGCTTGGTGTAGATTACCAGGACCTCACCAGAGAACAGGCCGCTGACCCAGAAACCACAGCATACCGCACCGCTATCACGTCCCTCAAGTGGCGGACGTGACCTCGCCCCAAGGCCCAAGCCTGCTCTGCGACATCAGCACAGGTCAGCCCCGCCCTTTGGTTCCAGCCTCACGCCGCGCCAGATATTCGACATAATTCACGGACTCTCACACCTCCGGCAGGACCACGGCCAAACTGCTCTCAAAAAGTTCGTCTGGCACGGGTGCAAAAGGACGCCATGTCCTGGGCAAAACAATGCCTGCAGTGCCAGACCAGCAAGGTGGGTCGTCACACGCAGTCGGGAGTAGGCGAGTTCCCGCAGCCAGAGCGCCGCTTCGGCCACATCCATATCTACGTCGTCGGGCCCCTTCCCCCATCAGGCGGATCCAGATACCTCCTGACGGTGGTAGACCGGTCGACGAGGTGGCCCGGCCCACACCCATGCAAGAAGCCACCGCCAGCGCGCGCGCTGAGGCCCTGCTCTCCAGTTGGGTTAGCCGCTTTGGCGTCCCGGATCACATCACAACCGAGTTGTGGTCCGCCCTAGCTCAACTGCTGGGAACCACGCATCACACCACCACGGTGTACAACCCAGCGCCAACGGCCTGGTCGAACGTTTCCACAGGTCCCCGAAGTCATCCTCATGGCCCGCTGCACCGCCGAGGACTGGAAACATCAGCTGCCTTGGGTCCTCCTCGGGTTGAGAACCTCCAGAGCCGAGGCACCGCCTGCAGCCGAACAGACCTACGGGGAACCCCTCGTGGTACCGGGAGAGCTCGTGACAGATGAACGCCACGCCCATCACTGCAGAGGCTCCGCGACGTGGCTGGCAAGTTCGCCTTGCAGGCGCTCGTACATCGACAAATCAACCACCTTCATGCCGCCACAGCTGTCATCCGCCACCTACGTCTTCGTCAGAGTCGACGCCGTCCGTCCACCACTAACCAAGCCCTACAGGGGACCCTTCCGCGTGCTGGAGCGGAACAGCAAGGCGTTCCGGCTAGCACTCCCTGGGAAGGACGACTGGGTTTCAATAGACCGCTTAAAGCCCGCCTTCCTGTCGGAGAGCACTGACAGTGCCGCGGCACCCCTTCCGCCCAACCGCACTCCAGCACGCCCTCACCCCTGCAGACGCCGGGTGCGCGGCCGCCCCAGGAAGGGACCGCCCGGCCAGCAGCCTCACAGGCGGGAGACCCCTCCGTTATCTTCAAGGAGCCGCGGCACCCTTCAGCGTCCCAGCAGATATAATGATTAGTCAGACGCGTCCCACGTCTTGGGGGGGGGAGTATTTGTAAAGTCACCACATCGGCGCCATTAATTAAGTCTCTGCTGAGCATGTTTTCTTTGGTGACTTCCCATCTTCTACACACTCAATTAGTCACGCCTAAAACGTGCCAGGTCACGCATTTTTAACCATTTTTACTTTATACGTATTTATACAAATGTCACACATTGTGTATCATATGTTTCTTCATTCACAGGCATCAAGACTGTATCCATATTGAAGTTCTGTACGTTTTGTATTGTAAATTGTACTCGTTCACTGTATATTATTGTTTATTGTTTCGACCTCAGGTCACAGTCAATTCCATTGTCTTTCGCGGACCGGCGCCAGTCGGCCGCTATATAAACTGCCTGGATCTGTAATAAAGTAGCAGTAACTTTTACCTGCTCGTTTCTTTGACACCTCTTACAAAGTCAATAGTTGCAAACCAAACCTGAGAACACCATTAAAAGCACTGTACAACAGAATAAAAAGATGAAAACTTTTCCTCAGGACAGAAAGACTGGTCTCCAGTTGTTTACACAACTGGAGAGGACATGAACCACATATGTTTTTTAAAAGTGGATTTGTAGTGAACACTGACAAGTAAAATTGTAAATGAGTTGCATCTAGTTGAAGAAACATTGTCAATCTAAAGTTCATGTTGAGATATAAAATGTGTTATCCACACTTTGACTTTTGTTAGAGCTGATTTCATTACTACATATTTGGACCATGTACTACTTGTAGTTAAATCTCTTAAGAAAATCAGCAACAACTAATTTGGACCATGTACTACTTGTAGTTAAATCTCTTTAGATGATCGAGAACAAGAAGTCTGTAACAAGACCTGATTGATGCAAATAAAACAGAATCATCTGCCTAGGCAACCTGCCTGTTTTCTATGCCAAACCATATATGCAGATGCAATGTAAACAGTAGTGGGGTTAGGAACACAACCCCGATTAACACCTGATATTACATTACTGTAATCATCATAGTGTCCATCAAAATTGCTCTCTGCAATCTTAATTCAGTAATAATACTGAGAAACCCTACCCCATGGGGTAGAGTTTGAAAACTGGGCTTCATGATTAATGCAGTTAAAATAGCAATAAAGGAAACTCCAGTCATAAATTTTGGGACCTGAATCTGGATTTTTGTCTTATCATGGAAACTGAAAGACGCTCATCATAAACACCAAGGCCTTTGCAAAAGTCAAAATATAAATTAGGGAACAGATGATTACAGACATTCAGGCACTTTGCCATGTAACATTCAAAAACTTCATATTATATTGTTGCTTTATACACTTAGCAGTAATATGCTAGGTATGAGCTGCCACTCCTATATTTAGACAAGTTAGCAGCTAAGGTAGTAATCTACAGTTTTCATGAAAAGCAAAGAAAACATACCTTTAAGGATCTCCATATGCATCTAAGTCCAGTAACAGATTCTAATTTTCACAGAACTGGAAAACTGAATACTAAGTTTAGCATCAGGTTAACAAGAATGATGCACTGTGAGTTTGCAATGCTCTGTTTTCAAACACTGACTAAAAGGGTGGGTAGTTCACCATTTAGGTTGTCTAGTTGTACCTGATAGGGTTGTATTCATTTTCATCTGAAGCATAAACTCATAGCCAAGTCTTTGGATATAATTAAATTATGTTAAATCAGAGCTATTCATTTTCGAAAGATCATAAGCCTCATGTTTCTCTCATAACCACAACTACAATGATCACTGATTGACCATGCTTTTTCTTTACTGTGATATGCACAAAACTGGAGAGGAGCTTGCTCATTAATTCTAAAATTTTTCATATAAAAATTCTTAATATTTTATACACAGTATATCTTACAGGAGTATGACGCACCTGGGACAACTTGCTCAGAATTGCTAAAGAAATTAGGAGATCATGATCAAGTCCCAGTCTGAGGAGCAACCATGCTGGTTATAACCAAGGGAAATCAATGAATCCTAGATCCAAGTAATAAGCATACTCCTGTGTCTCCCTTTATCATTATCTCAACCAGACTCAAGCAAAGTCAAAACTTTTAATCCATAGCAATCAACTGGGCAAACAAAATTGAAATGTTCCCTATGGTGAACTTTAAAACTCCAACTAACTTAAACTAGCTGACTCCAAGCAAAGCACATACCCCCAGGCTAGCCACTTTAACTGGATGAAGGTAAGCAGTAGTATTCTTGAAAATGAAGACTGATGAAGTAGCTGGAAAAAAAAGGATAGGACAATCTTTTGATAAGCACCTGACACCCTTGGCTCATCTATGAAATCTCCCCAACATAAGACCTAACAAAATGAGAACAAGAGTAAACTGATAGAAAAATGTGTAAGTATACCTTCATCAAGAATACTCTAAACACAAGACAGTGGATGACTAAGGTACGCTGGGACCGATTTCAGAATGTTCTTCTAGAAGAGTTGCTTACCAAAGCCAAAAATTCTCTTCTACCTTAACCCTGAGGGCAAAATCATCATCCCCTATAGCAGCAAAAACCATTACTGTACTTATATAACCCTGATTCTCATTTTAAAGTGACGACAATTTACTCAGAGTTTAAGAAAGAATAGAGATTACACTTGGTAGTTAGTGATAGGAAGCCTTCTGTATGGTTGGCATTCACCCTGCCTCTCATCACCTTTCTAGGATGGAGATGCTATGCCCAACAGGAGGGACTTAAGTTTTGAGGTCCCTCTTTTTTATATTATAAAAGAACACAGAATGTGTTAAAATTAAGACACCAAGAAAATTTTGCGCAATTATCTGTTTTCCCTGTGTATTTAAGGTGACTAAAAACAAAAATTACCACAGGAGTACCATATATTTTATCTACAGAAGTGTCAGCCCAAACATGGTTTTCCAGTGTTAATGCACTCCTTTAGCCCTGATCATTTGCAATCCAGGCTGAAGTAATGTCAGCAAAACTGTATTATTTCAATGGTCAGCTCTGCCTTAGAAATCCAGGTTGGCAAAGGCATAGTAATCAAGTCTGAATCTGACGGGAATCTTGGCTGAGTTAAACTTGGAAACCAAGGTATGTTGGACATAAAAATCCAGTTTGCCTCTGATTATGAAATGATGGTTAGTTTTGACTTGGCACTCATGTTAGCTATGAACTGTAGGTCAAGATTAGCTCTGCACGTTAGTTTGACATTGGAATCTAGGGTGGTAGCTTTGACTTGGGGAACAAGTTGACCCTAACTTTGGAGTCCAGGTTTTATGTGGCTAAGGAATCGAGTTTGGCTTTGATCTCGAAGCAAGCGTGTGCTTTGGCTTACAAATTTAAATTAATTTTGCTCAAAACCCAAGTCAGCTTTAACTAAAGTTTGGGTTAGTGCTGACTCATGCGCCCGGGCTGGTTCTAACTTTGGAACCCGGTTCATTTTGACTTGGGAGATTACAGGCTGGGCTAGGAGACAGACTGGCTTTGACTTGAAAATCCAGTCTGCCTTTGGCCTGGGAATATGCACTAGCACTGACTTGGAAACTTCCTTTGGTTAACTGGGACATCAGCTCTATTGTCAATACAGTGTTGTGAATCCACAATGTTGATATCGGAAACTTTCGAATCCTGGTTGGCTTTAACTTTTGGAACCCACATTGGATTTTGAACTGAGGACCCACATTGACTTTTGAGTTGGGAATTCAGAATTACTATGACCAGAGAATCCAAGTTGTCAAGGACATGGTTGGCCCTAATTTGGGTACAAAGGTTGACTGTGACTTGGGATTCAAGGATAACTTAAAGTTTGGAACTAAAGTCAATTTGGATGGAAAAATTGGAGAAAGATGTCAGGTGTCTTGTGCGACCGCAGAATCAATATAAAGGTTAAAGGAAGAATGTACAAGACAGTAGTGAGACCAGCTTTGTTGTATGGAGCAGAAACATGGCCGGTAAAGAGAGTGCAAGAGAAGAAATTGGATGCGGTAGAGATGAAAATGCTCAGGTGGATGTGTGGAGTAACAAAAATGGACAGGATCAAAAATGAAAGAATAAGAGAAACTACTAAAGTTGTAGAACTATCAAAGAAGGCCCAGGAAAGAAGACTGCACTGTTATGGCCATGTGATGAGAAGGGATGAGACATATGTAGGGAGGAGAGTGATGCAGATGGAGGTACCTGGTGAGAGAGCAAGAGGAAGACCAAAGCGAAGGTGGATGGATGTAGTCAGAGATCTGAGAGACAAACAATTGTCAGAGGACGATGTGTTTGACCGAGCCAGGTGGAGGAAAGCTGTCAGAAACATCGACCCCACATAGAAGTGGGAAAAGATGCACAGAAAGATATATATATATATATATATATATATATATATATATATATATATATATATATATATATATATATATATATATATATTATCGTATATATATATATATATATATATATATATATATATATAAAATATATATTATATATATATATATATTTCTTTGTACAATAAAAGCATTCTTTGTCTTTAGATATGATACATTCAGTTACACCATAATTCACTGAATTTAGCATAAAAATCTTAATGTATTTGACTGATTTTACCTTATATCTGTACATTTGCAAGTAGGCCTACAGTATTTGTATCAGCCATTAGCAGTCGACGAAACAGTGTTATTTTTCTAATATTTTTCTAATAACAAAATATTTCTGTAACACAAAGGTTGCTTTGATGTAAATTAGTTTTGAATTAGTTCCGGCAAGGTAGTTGATAAAACATGTAATAATTGTATGAGAATCTAATACTGATATCTTCCTTCGTGTCAACATCTTTGAGCTTGTTTTCTCGTTAAAATATTGTGGTTTACTGTCTAATCTGCCTTGATAAAGCCTCACAAGAGAGCTAAGCACTGTAAAACCTAGATAGAAAAGTATTATTATTATTATTATTATTATTATTTTGTTTACAAACATACTAGCCATGACTAACGTTTTCAGGACGGAGTGTCTGTCTTCTTGAGGGCATGTTTCACATAATAGGACATCATCATCCTTTCATACTTCAGGATGTTAGTTTCCTCTATTATTCTCGCTACTTTTTCCTCCTGATTTGCAGAACAATCACACGCCAATAGGTTTTATTTCTAAAACTGCTCATGTTCGTAGCTTTCAAAAATTACTGCTTTTCCGTCTCTCCCACTGGCCACTGCTACAGAGATCGGTTACGACTTCGGTTTGCCAGGAATCTCTGTATTGGCTATTTTGGGTAAAGGTTAACAACAAGGTGGACAATTACCAGAAAACTAATCAGAGATCGACAAATGAGAGCGTCGAACTTTTTATATTTGAATGAGGAGGGAGTTGTAGAGATATATTTGCTTTAAAAGTCAAACAAAAATTAAATGAAATAATATATATACAGCAATCTCCAAGAGAGATAAAGAAATACTTTATATGGAACGTATTATTTATTGCAAATGTACTGGAAAAAACAAGACATTATCTTGTAGACAGAATGAAACGCAGGTATTGTGATGTGCTGTTGTAAGGACAACACTTTCTTCTATCAACTGTCAAAAGCGTTTCTCCTAACTTCGCGTTATAAAAGAAAAAAAAAGTAAACCGCTGTCGACCCCCTGTCGTTTCTCCAGTCATTATATTCTGCCAATGAACGATGAATGGCGTCTATAACTAGTGAGATTCGCCCTGTTGTCTGATTGGCAAGGTTAACTTGCAAATTAATCATACGTAGCTAAAGCTTATGGATTTTTGGTGAGTTAAATTGGTCTATCATAGTTTATAGGTAGAATATGCCCATGGGCGGATCTTGCCTACCAGTAGATTATGCTGAGGGGCGGCGCCGAGCAGGAAACAGCATTTACTAGAGCAAAAGTGGCTGCATATAATTTGTTTTCTGTTACCCCAGTAGAAATTAAGTGCACAAAAGCAGGAACAAGCCTACTCTAGGCTAGGCTACAAGTTTAACCACTATCCAGCCATTGTTACGTTCCCATCAAATGCTGCCCACTTTTGTTTTAGGAGTAGCTTAGTGTAATAATTGTTAATTCTAAGGAAGAACTCCGCATGGAGATATTGTTTATTAATGAAATTTTTTGACTGAACAATATAGAAAAGGGGTGTAGCCTATATGATGCAGTACAGGTGAGATAACTTGATAAATTTACCAAAATGATGTGAGAAATTTACCTTCTTTTGTTTGTTTTTACTGTAATCCCTGAGGGGCTGGTACCAAAGATGGTGTCCTGAGCAGCTTTTCTATGTAAAAACTTGAACAAAAGATGGTAAATTTCTCACATTATTTCAGTAAATTTTTCAAGTTATTTCACCTGTAATGCATCATATACACCGTTTCTATATTATCCAGTAAAAAAATTGAATTAATAAAAAATATATCAAAGTGAGGGTAAGATATGAATACATAAATCATTTGATAATTTTGTTCCTTTGGAAATACAAACTATAAGCTGGAAACAGTCACTGAAAGTTGGTTCTGAGGTGGTTAATTGGTGACAGGTGGATGACTCACCTGCTGTAAGGTAGTATTTTTTTCAGCAGTTGTTGAGAATGGATGTCTTGCTGTACTTAGACTGCCTTGGTGTAGCTTTGTTTTTGAATATTTCATTGATGAATGTGGACCCTAAAGTGATTCTGCTATGGATGTTACTGGAAAGAGTATGGCTGAGCAGCGTAGATGCGTAGGATGTCAGGATGTATGTTGCCTCTTTATGTCCATCATTACTAATGATCCTCACCAGTTCTGTTCTTTCCATAGGTTTTGCAGTCCAGATTCTCCCTGCTAGGAGTGTGCTGGCTGGTATCCTTTGCAGTGGAAGAAGTTTGGCGAGAGGTGCCAGAAGGCCAAAAGCGTTCACCGGTGTCTTTGACATATTCAAACCTTTCTTTCTTTCTTGCCAGACTGTCTTTCCTCAATCCCTACTCCTACTTGTTCTAGTGTGTTTCAGTCTAAAAGGACCACACAGGCAAAGTCAGCAGCCCAGCGCACACTTCAACAATGAAGATCCAGTTGTGACCCCAACGTGGGCTTGTCATGCATCTAGTCCTCCTCTTGCTTTGTCAGTGGTTCCAGGCTGTTTGACAGATTCTTGGAGTACTGTACCTGAAAAGGATGTGGCATTTTCCTGATATTCCTGGAAAACCCTCCTTTTTGACATTCTTGGACCACTTATGATGTTCTGCAAAGGGGTCTGCTGCTGTTCCTGGTTAAGACCTCAACCTTGTTGAACCTCCCATTGCCATGGGAGGTACCCTATGGTATCAAACATGGGGTACACTGTACTCTGGATTGTTGTTCCTCCTGCTCCAACTTCATCCTCTGCTGCATTAGGGAAGTATGATTCTTGGTAGGAATAATTCAACAGCAATGGTGTGTACTTTCCTCATCCTCCTCCTCCTCATTCTTTTTGAGCTCTTCCCCCTCTCCTTCATCTGCTTCATCTTTTAGAAAGAAAAAAGTCTGGTAACACCTTTCACAAAAAGCCTATTCAGGCTTCGCATGAGTATCTACCATTTCACGAGGTTAACCACACCACTCACCCTCAGGCAAGATGTTCACCACAGGAAGTGATGATACCAGATTCTTTGCATGTCCTTCTTATGAAGTATGTACAGGGGGAGCCAGTGCAATTTTCCACAGACAATGCTCATGTGGGAAGAGGGTTCATGTGTAAAAGGTCTTTGTTTTGTGATACCTCCAAGTATCTTGATCATGCTGATACTCAGCCCATCTCAAACCTTCGGAATGCATATGCTCGATAACACTCATGAGCTTTCTGCTAGACCTACTACTAGCTTGGCTTCAGTTGATTAAAGGGAAGACTTCAGGCAGGTTGATCATGATTTGAAAAGTGCTTGTTCCATTCACAAGTCAGCCTCAGCTTATGGTTCAGCTTTTGGTGCCAGTGGATACAACTGCTCATTTCACTGATTCTATGAACACTAACCAGGGCAGGTTAGTGTATCTGTTGCCTGAGGAACTAGCTTGTATTTAGGGGATCTGGTAAGACCCAAGGTCTTATCAGATCCCCTAAATACAAGCACCTTCAGTCCAACTTGGAGAGGCACTTCTAGATCATTGGGCTGATTCTTGAGTGCGATGATCTTGGGGAGATCATCATTCCAACTGCCATGGTCTCCTTTTGCTGGTAAATATTCTGATCTACCAGTCAGAAGGTTCCTTATTCGCTAGCAGATAAAGCACACTGCTTCCCCTGCCTCCCACAGGCCAGTGAAAGTTCTTAGTGTCAGAGGACTCTGAGACTATTCCCCTTCAGGTGACTCAGTTTGTGGACTGACAAACACCCTTCCCTTGGAGAGACTCCATCAAGAAGGTACTTCTTTCCTGTCTGAGGCATATCCAGACAGTACCATGGCTCAACCCTTGATTCATCTTGCCTGCTGACTTCACTGTCACTGGTGTCTTATTCTCAGATGAGGGTATGAAGTTTCCAAGGTTGTTTATGTTGGGTTTTTATATAGAAATTTGTTGGTTTTTATATAGAAATTGTTATTTTATATAAGTAACTTACCCAGTTGAACCTCCCATTGCTGTGGGAGGTACCCCTATGGTATCAAACATGGGGTACACTGTACGCTGGATTGTTGTTCCTCCTGCTCCAACTTCATCCTCTGCTGTATTAGGGAAGTATGATTCATGGTAGGAATAATACAACACCAATGGTGTGCACTTTCCTCATCCTCCTCCTCGTCCTTCTTTTTGAGCTCTTCTCCCTCTCCTTCATCTGCTTCGTCTTTTAGAAAGAAAAAAAGTCTGGTAACACCTTTAGGCTTCGCATGAGTATCTACCATTTCATGAGGTTAACCACACCACTCACCCTCAGGCAAGATGTTCACCACAGGAAGTGATATACCAGATTCTTTGAATGTCCTTCTTATGAGGTATGTACAGGGGGAGCCAGTGCAATTTTCCGCAGACAATGCTCATGTGGGAAGAGGGTTCATGTGTAAAAGGTCTTTGTTTTGTGATACCTCCAAGTATCTTGATCATGCTGACACTCAGCCCATCTCACATGGCAGCTTAAATTTTAAAATTCGGGGTAGCGATTCTTTTGTTTTTGTGTAGGTGACAAGACCCCGCCCACTTTCATGGTAGCCTTTCGGCATTGTTTGTTCTTGATTGGTTTTTTGTTACTGATTATGACTTTTTAGCTAGTTTTAGTGTGTCAGACACTAACTATTCCAGTTTCTGGTATTGCAGCAATGGCTGCAATACCCAGTTGATGGAAATTACCCATGACTCTAATACCCTGTGCACAAATTGCAAAGGGCAAGTTTGCACCATTGATTTGACGTGACGAATGCAGGGATTGGGACGAACGTAAATGGAAGACTTTGACTTCTCATTTGAATAAATTAGAGAGATCGCAAGAAGGCAGCCGCTGGAGCCGGCAAGAAATTAGCTAGTCAGATGACTCCTAGATCTAACAATGTAGTTATTCCTGCTGTATCTCCTCCTGTTGTCCTGTTTCCCTGTATCAGTAAATACTCCTAGACAACCTACTCCTGCTTCTGATTTTCACACCTCCGAGCCTGATCGCTTAGTCAGCATGGAAAATAAATTTGAACAGAGAATTAATATGGTGGTAGGTATAGTGGCATTTGTCCCGCTGATTTGCCTAGGCATCGGTCATTGCTATACTCCCCCGAACCAGGGAGGAGGCATACCGTTAGCCCAAGGAAGGTCAGTGGGGTCTGCCCACAAACAGTCGCCCCCTCAGACCAACCTGTTGCATCCCAGGTTGCGTCAAGAGACTGCTGCTGGGAAGGCGTCTCGGACGTGCATCAGCACCCGCTTGACGTAAGTGGGATAGCCCTGAACGTTTCTCCTCTCCTGGATGCCAGGAACAAGCTTTGAGTCACTTCTCTTCATTTAAGAAGCGTCTTCTTCCTGATTACAAGTGCCCCGCTTCTAGTGTACAACAAAGTTCTTCATTTGAGCACCTGGATTCGAGCGAGCACCCAGTAGCAGCCGAGCACCATATATTACCTGAACGCCTGCCTTCAATTAATCGCCATGTTTCGGCTAAGCTTCCTGCAGTGCTGAGCTCTCCGGAAGCACCAGAACTGCCTGTAGCACCCGATTTCCCTGACGCTGCAGCTCATGTTAGAGCTCTGACTCATCGTAGTGCATCGTCTCCTCCGCCTGCTGCCAGTGCTTCAGGGGAACCAACCAGTGTTTTGATATCAGCTTCTAAGCTTCAAGCACCAGCTTCGTGTAGTTTGGTGACAAATTGTCAGTCCGCTGCAAATTTGGATCCAGCTTTAGCTCCGCTTCAGCACAAGTTGGATAACATTCTGCAACTTCTTCACGGACCATCCACTGCTAAGGCACCCTCCATCGGATGCCCCCTTATCTCTGATTTCATCTGAAGAAGAGGATTTAAATAAAGATTCTCTGACTCCTTATGCATCACTTCTGAAGTTTTTACTCCAGAATTTCTCCAACTTCTCACCTGCAACTCCTTCATCCCCTGCTTCATCTTTCATGACCAGTAGTCAGCCTTTGGACACTGCTGGACCACCCAAGTTGGTTCTCTCGTCCTCATCCAAGAAGGCCCTTAGTGAAATGGAGAACTGGCTTTCCGAGAAGAGGGAACAGGGGAAGGTTTGCTTTAGTGTCCCTCCTTCTCGTCTTTCTACCTCGCTACTCATCGTATGCTACTGGGGAAGCTCCTTCCCTGGGAGTGGCTGTCTCCTCTCAAGGGGACATCTCAGTTCTTCTTTTCGACACAAGAGATGGACCACCTCCTGAAAAGTCTTTTAAATTTAAGACTTTTGAAGTATTAAGTTTCATGGACTGGTGTTAAGGCGCTCTCGCCAAGAAAGTTCAAATCATTGCTTCCGCCTGATTACTCGTCAGAACTTCTGGGTTTTCTCTCCTATGCGGACAAAGCAGTCACGGACAGTTTGCAGGAGATTGCTTCACTTTATGCAGTGGGTGTGCTCAAGAAAAGGGAACTTTGGGTTTCCTTTACGTCTAAAGTCAGCGCATTTATTTTCCCGCTAGACAAACATCATCTATTTCCGCAGACAACCATTAGCGAGATTGTTTCTAGCTTTCATAAGAAGCCCACACAGGATCTCCTGACACAGTTGATGAAGCAACAGAGATTGGTCTACAGTACCCACCAGGACTTCCTCTCCTCTGCTGTCTAGGCCCTTTCGGGGGGGCAGACAGAGATCTCAATCTAGGCCCAGAGGATCAGTTAGGTTCACACCCTGAGCCATCATGAAGTCATCAACTAAATCTTCAACCCGCATGTGAGACCTCAGTCCTCCATGCCCCAGTAGGTGCAAGGCTCCTTCTCTTCTGGGGGAGATGGAGTTCAAGAAGGGCAGACCAGTGGGTAGTCAAAGTACTCAAGGAGGGTTATTCTATCCCCTTCAGGAAGAGGCATCCCTTGACCACCACTCCCTCTGCATGGACGGCCTACTCTGAAGGCTTGGAGAGGTATTCGGCCCTCTCAGAGAGGTTTCCTCTTTCATCAGCAAGAAGGCCATAGAATTAGTCAGGAACTCCAAGTCAACGGGGTGTTACAATCAACTCTTCTTAGTGCCCAAGTCCTCTGGGGAAGGGAGCCCGGTGCTAGACGTGAGTGCTTTGTATACCTTTGTAGAGAAGATAAAATTCAAAATGGAAACAGCATCTGTCAGGGGGACTGGATGGTCTCCCTAGACATGCAAGATGCATATTTTCATATCCCTATTCACGAGGATTCAAGGAAATATCTCAGGTTTGTCTTCAGGAACCAAGTTTATCAATTTAGAGCTCTTTGTTTCGGCCTCTCGACTGCCCCACAAGTGTTTACAAGAGTACTCGTTCCCCTAGCAGGTTGGCTACATCTAGCAGAGGTAAATATCCTACTTTATTTAGATGACTGGCTACTTCACTCTCCCACAAAGGATCAGTGCATGGAGGACTTACAGAAGTCAATTCGCATGAGCCAAGATTTAGGACTTTTATTGAACCTCCAGAAACCTCAACTAATTCCCACTCAGAGAATTCTCAATTTTGGGATTCTGATAAACTCTCGGAGTTTTCAGGCTTCACTGTCCCCCAAGAGAGTGGAGGAATGTTTAAGGAAGGTGGACTCTCTTCTCGCCCTTCATTCTTGCACAGCAACTCTGTGGATGAGTCTTTTAGGCACACTAGCCCCACTGGAGCAGTTTTAAGACGGGGGAGTCTGCACATGACCCCACTACAGTTTTACCCGAGAGCCTGCTGGGATCAGAAGGTACATCAAGATCTTCACTCCTTTCCTATCACAGCAGAAATAAAGGAGGTTTTGCATTGGTAGAAGTCAGAAGATAGACTGACAGAGGGGAAATCTCTTCTCCCAGTGAACCCCGACCTAGACTTCTCCAACATATCAGAGCTGGGATGGGGAGGGCTCCTTGGGAACCGAGAAATCTCAGGAATTTGGTTCCCAAAGGAGAGACGTCTTCACATCAACTTAGAAGAATTAAAAGCGATTCACCTGTCTCAGTTATTTTGCAACAGAAGTCTGCAACAAGACAGTCAAAGTGTATGCAGACAACACCACAGCCTTGGCCTACATAAGACATCAAGGGGGAACAAACTCATTCTCTCATTCTCCCTGTGTGAGATAGCAAGAGATCTGTTGTACTGGGCAGACCAGAACCAAACCCATCTAGTCACAAGGTTTATCCATGGCAAATGCAATGTCCTGGCGGACAAACTAAGCCGCCAGAATCAAGCCCTTCCAATGGAATGGACGTTAGACAATTGGGTGTGCTCCAGTCTTTGGAGATTATGAGGACAACCAACCCTGGACTTATTTGGTAACGTCTCAGAAACACAGTCTACCTCTGTTCTGCTCCCCCTGTTCCGGACCCTCTGGCATGGGCAATAGATGCAATGATTCAAGGTTGGTCGAATCTGGACCTTTACGCTTTTCCACCCTTTGGAATGATGAGGGAAGTTATCAAGAAATTCTGCTCTCACAGCAATGCAAGAATGCCTCTAGTGGCCCCGTTTTGGCCACAGAAGGAATGGTTCCCAGACCTTCTGGATCTCCTCGTAGACTTTCCAAGGCTCCTCCCTACTATTCCAAGTCTTCTCAGACAACTGCACTGCAGGATTTTCCATCAAAGCCTGTCCACCCTGGCCCTGACAGGCCTCTTTCAACAAGCTCTACCAGGCAAAGTGGAAGTTTTTTAGGACCTAGTGCAGAAGAAACGGAGTTTCGTCTTCTCAGGCATCTATTCCTCAAATGGCAGATTTTCTTCCTTTCATGAGGACTTCTCTAGGAAGGTCTTCTTCCACCATAAAAGGCTACAGAGCAATGCTCAGCTCTGTTTTCCATCACAGAGGCCTAGACATTTCTGCTAATCAGGATATTTCAGACCTAATTAATCTTTCAACACCACCAGATCTAGAAAGGAGGAGAATTTCACTTGGAATCTAGATGTGGTACTTAAGTGGTTATCAAGTGACTGCTTCGAACCCATGCGCTATTCCTCTCTGAGGGATTTAACTAAGAACGCTGTTTTCCTTGTAGTGTTGGCCACTGTGAATAGAGTAAGTGAAATTCAAGCGATTGACAGAAGGATCGGCTTTTCAAATGGAGACACAGTCTGTTCCTTCCTATTAAGCTTTTTGGCAAAAAACGAGAACCCTTCACACCCTTGGCCTCGTTCCTTCACAATTAAGAGCCTTTCTGATATTTTAGGCACGGAAGAGGAAGAAAGAGTGCTTTGCCTGATGAAAGCCCTCAGGTACTACCTGCACTGAATTGAAAAATTAGAGGGCAATTTTCTAATTTATGGTGCTCAGTCAAAAATCCCTCTAGACCCTTATCTAAGAATGCTATTTCCTCTTTTTGAGGAACCTTATCAAATCTCACTCCCAAGTGGAAGAAAATTATTTGAAAATCATGAAAGTGAAAGCTCATGAGGTTAGGGCAGTTGCTACATCAGTAGCTTTCAAGCACAATCTTTCCTTATCCTCCATTCTTCCCGGATGTAAACATTCCAATTTGCTTTCGGCCGTCATAGAATGCGGACGTTGTTCTTCGCTCTCTGCCTGACTGCCCTCTTTTCTCCTTTTTTGGTGGGAAATCTTTGCTTTTTCTTTCTGAATCATGAATATGGACAAACCTTCCAAGCCTTCCTATCCCCAGCGTGGGTGTCCTGGGTGGGACGCGGACCCACACGCTCTCTGCCCTTCTTGCAGGGGGCATGTGTGTTCGCGCGATGCTCCTTGTAGTGAGTGTTGTCTTGGTCCCCCGAGCAACGGAGGAAGTTTGAAGGGAGGAGATGCTACCGTCGTAAGCTTGCCAAGGAATCGTCCGAGGGTAATACGCCCCCGACGACTCCGGTGGTGGCTAATGTGCCGCGTTCGTTTCTCCCTCTTGGCGAGCTTCCCCTGCTTGCTCGCTCTCCCTCGGGTGAGGACTCCCCCTCCCCTTCCTCATACGTTTCATTGGGTGTGGAAGGGCTTGGGGAGAGGTGGACTGGGACATCCTTTTGGGGGTCTTTTCTCGTTCTGGAGGGGAATTTTTTCCTCCAGAGCGAGTGGAGGCTTCCCAGCCTAACCCGACTTTTGCTTTAGGTTTTTGGTTGAATAGCCAGGCGGCAGACATATCATCAACCTGGCTACACCTGGGCCTACCTGGCGTTCCGTCACTGGAGGGTCTGGTGTCACATCTGTCCAGCGCTCCAGTGACAACTCACACTGCAGTGACTCTCACCACCACCTCGGTCACCATGTCAGGGTTTGGCAAGCTCCCCGTGTTGGTGGCCTCACACCTGGATACCCAGGTCTTGGCTTGCCCCTGCTGTACACCACGCAGTACCACTGCCTCCTGGGTTCCTGGCCCCGTTCACACGACCGGGCCCCTCCTTCATGGTGACTTCTACCCTGCTGTATGTGACTGTCCCTGCCCCCATTGCTGACCCTGTCCCGATCACGACAATGGTTCCGGCTCCTCGCTTCTCTGTCCAGCCCAGCTCTTCGTCTGTTTCTCTCCCCATACCTTCAACCCTGGCACGGCCCGGCCTGGCTGCCCGCACACCACCCGTGCCTGCATTCCCGGCCCCGCCTCCGTATGTTCCTGGCTGCCTTGTGGTTGCTCCCACCCAGGTAAGTGCTGGCCCGAGCACCGTGTTCTCTGCCCGGGATGCACCTACTGTTGCAGCCCCTCCAACTGCTCCGGAATCATCGGCTGCGCCTGCTTGGTTTGGGGACTTGACGGCGATCCTGAAGAAGATGGTGAAGAAGAAGAAGAAGAGGTCTAGGAAGGTGTCGTCATCTTCATCTTCGCCTTCGTCTTCGTCTGCTGCCTCTTCTTCTTCTTCCAAGGCTTCGCAGCCGAAGAAGAAGAAGTCTGCCTTTCCCCCCCCCCCCACAAGAAGTCTCACACCGAGACTTCCAAGGGACTACCTCCTTCCACAGGGAAGGTGGTGGGATCTCTTGTCGGCTCTTCCCGATCCACAGATCAGGGAACCGCTGCCCTGGCCTCCGGGTCAGTCGCATCGGGAGCCAAGGGCGTGCAGACCAAGGTCTGCAACCCCCTCCCGCTGTGCCTAAGAAGCCTGCGTCTAAGGCCAGCGAGTCCACGTCGAACACTCGTATGCGAGTTGCTCCGAGTACCCCAGGCTGATATGGGAGAAACTTCTCGCCGTACAGACCACGGCGTGGGGCGAGAGAAAGAGCCCGGGCATGCAGGTGCCCCGGCTCTTCCTACTGGCACTTCTGTGAGTGCCAAGTCAGGTTCCCGGGATAGTGCTTCGGCCCTTTGGGGCCGAACGCCAGGAGAGGCAGAGAAGAGGTCCCCTGCTCAGTCTTCCCGAGAGGCTACGGTCTCGAAGAAGACTGGGGCGCGTCTAGAGGGCAGTGCAAGCTCGCACCAGCCAGACGCATGCTCGACTCCTCCCAGTCCCCGGCCACGTCTGTGCGGCCAGCCTGGCTCGGGGGAAACAAGCACACGGCTTGGCTCACACGAGCTGCTCCGCTCTCCTCGGGAGACTGCTTCGCCTAGGAGAAAGCACTCTCCTCGACCCGGGCTGCCATCACCACTGCGGGTTGGTGACCACTCCCGGCCCACTGCCCCTGTTGGTTCTGCCAGCAAGGCCAGTGGGAGCGCCCGATCCTCCTCGCCTGTCCCCTCCGCCTCTTCGGTTCCTTCCAAGGGGCGCGAGTCAGACAGGAAGAATTCTGGCGAGTTTTCTCCTCAGAGTTCTACCTCGTGGGTGTACGAACCTGGCTCGGTCCTTGGCTCGACCAGGTCTTACGCCCGCGTGGTGCAGGAAGGATCATGGGGGTCTGCCGAGGTTCTCCCTCCTGCAGGGAGAGTAGATCGGGGGGAATGCACTCTGGAGGGACTTGAGGGTCCTCTGCCCCAGGATGCGGACACCCCCGAAATACAGAGGACTTTTGCAGAGGTTATTGCGCTGATTTGTCAGCACAACGACCTCGAGGAAGGGACCACGGCCTCAACTGTGGATCGTCCTTCGCGCCTCGAATCCTTTTGGGGACCCAAGAAGGAACCCAAGGCTTCAATGGGGCTGCCATGGTCCATGCTTGCTGAGGGGGTCCTCGACCAGGTGAATAGTCTTGTGTCTGGGCAAGACAAGTGACCGAGACCTGGATAGTGGATGTCCTTCGGGAGGGATATCTACTACCCTTTGAGCCTCGGCCTCCCCTCACCTACACTCCGGTCCATCTCTGCACTTATGTCCAAGGATCTCCGAAGGACACCGCACTACAGCAAGAAGTGCAAGCCATGCTGAGCAAGGGTGCTGTAGAAGTCATGTCAGACCAGTCTCCAGGCTTTTACAGCCGTGTCTTTCTCGTAGAGAAAGCCTCAGGGGGATGGAGACTGGTCATAGACCTCTCTCCCTTGAACCGTTTCATTCACCAGACTCGGTTCATGATGGAAACAGCGCAATCCGTGCTTGCTTCCATCAGGGAGAACGACTTAATGCTTACGGTGGACTTGAAGGATGCGTACTTCCAAATACCCATTCATCCGTTCTCTCACAAGTACCTCCACTTTGTCCTCAGGGAGACGGTCTTCCAGTTCAGGGCACTTTGTTTCGGGCTCTCGACCGCTCCCCAGGTGTTCACGAGTGTCTTCTCGCTCGTGTCAGCTTGGGCCCACTCGCACGGGATACGTCTACTGAGGTATCTTGATGACTGGCTAGTCCTGGCAGGCTCTTGCTCACAGTTGATACAGGACAGGGATCGGCTCCTCGAGTTTTGCCGAGATCTAGGGATGGTGGTGAATCTCGAGAAGTCAGATCTCATCCCCAAGCAGAGGATAAAGTACCTGGGCATGCTGATAGACACGGTGGCAGCGAAAGTCTTTCCCTCGGACTCTCGTATCAGCAAGTTCAGGCAGGCAGCACAGCTGTTCCTGTCATGGCAAGAGCAGCCAGCCCGGCAATGGCAAGTCGTCATCGGTCACCTGTTGTCTTTGGAGAACCTAGTACCTCATGGGCGTCTTCACCTGCGGTCTCTTCAGTGGAGACTGAAGGAGTATTGGTCCCAGTCCCGAGACCCCCAATCCTTCCTCATCCCTCTTTCCGAGGAGGTGAGGGAGGACCTTCGCTGGTGGTTGGATGACAGGAACCTCTTGATAGGAGTATCCCTGCATACTCCCCCTCCGGACATGCAACTGTTCTCAGATGCATCGACCGAGAGATGGGGCGCACACCTGGAGGAGTTGCTGATTTCGGGAGTGTGGCACCAAGACGACAAGCGCCTTCACATCAACATCCTGGAACTCAAGGCAGCCTTCCTGGCCCTCCAAGAGTTCCGGGATCGAGTGATGGGACACTCCGTGGTACTGATGAGCGACAATACCACGGTAGTGGCATACGTCAACAAGCAGGGGGGCCTAGTGTCCCTCCCGCTTCACCAGTTGACAATGCAGGTGCACGCGTGGGCCGTGGCTCACTCGGTGGAGCTGTCAGCCAGGTACATTCCAGGCAAGAGGAATGTCGTGGCAGACAAGCTCAGCCGCCAGAATCAAGTGATAGGGACCGAATGGTCCCTCCACTCAGAGGTAGCGGAAAGGCTGTACGACCTGTGGGGGCATCCAGCCATCGATCTATTCGCCACCCGGCACAACAGAAAACTCCAGGTCTTCTGTTCTGTCGTGCCAGACCCATGGGCCACTGCAGAGGACGCGTTCCAGCACCCATGGGACAACCTCGACGTATACACCTTTCCTCTGTTTTGTCTGATTCGCCGAGTGATGATCACTCCGAATCTCAGAATGATTCTGGTGGCACCCAAATGGCCCCAGGCCATTTGGTATCCAGACCTGTTAGCTCTCCTCTCCGAGGCGCCGAGAGAGATCCCCCTTGGCCCAACCTGCTGTGTCAACCTCACATAGAGCGGTACCACCAGGCAGTGCATTCCCTGTCTTCACGGCTGGAGGTTATCCACCATCTCTTGCGAGCAAGAGGCTTTTCGCGTCGTGCAGCAACAGAGATGGCAGGATACCTCAGACGATCCTCCACAGCGATATACTAGGGAAAGTGGTCCGTCTTCTGTGGTTGTTGTTGTCGAAGGGGCATCTCTCTGGTCAGAGCTACTATTCAGCAGGTCGCGGACTTCCTCGTCTTCCTTCACCGAGAGAAGCTTCTCTCCATTTCAGCTGTGAAAGGCTACTGCGCCGCACTCAGCCTAGTCTTACGGCTGAAAGGAGTAGACATCTCCTCCTCTTTCGAGATATCTCTACTAATGAGAAGCTTTGAAAGGTCTTGCCCACCCAAGGATCTCAGGCCTCCTGTGTGGGATGTGACTCTCATCCTAAGGAGCCTGATTTGTGCACCGTACGAGCCTTTATGAGAGTTGTCAGGCAGGGATCTGACCCTCAAGACCGTCTTCCTGCTAGCCCTGGCATCGGCAAAGAGAGTGGGTGAACTTCATGGACTTTCCTTCGATGTGAAACACTTGAGGGGATGGGGATCAGTTACGCTCAATTTTGTCCCGGATTGCGTAGCGAAGACTCAGAATCCTTTGGTCCCTGACGCACGTTTTGAGTCCTTCACGATCCCCTCCCTAGAGGACTTTGTAGGTAATGAACCAGACGAGATGCTACTGTGTCCTGTTAGAGTGCTGCGGCACTATCTGAAGAGGACTCAACGTCTCCAGCCTGAGTGTCCATGACTCTTTGTTAGTACTGGCTCGGCCAAGAAAAAAGTGTCCAAGAACACCATCTCTTTCTGGCTTCGTGAGACCATAAGGAGAGCGTACTCTGCTGTAGGAGAAGACAACACCGGTACGCTTCGTCCGAGAGCTCACAAGGTCCCCAGCATTGGTCCATCCCTCGCATTCCAGAAGAACATGTCGGTTTCACAGGTGCTGAAGGCGGGTGTGTGGTCCCAACAGACTACTTTCACCTCCCTCTACCTCCGGGATGTTGCACACAAGTCCTTGGACACTTTTTCCTTGGGTCCTGTGGTGGCTGCTCAACAAGTTGTGTAGCTTACCCGGCTCCTCTAACAGGACAGGTTGCATCTCACCTAAGATGTATGGTTGTGATTGGGAGAATGAATGTGGAGTGACTGGCCTCTCTTCTTTCTCCCCATCCTGGCTCTCTTCCCACGGGCAGGGAGCGGACATGCTGTTACATGCTGGATCTGGCGGTCGATGCAGGTAAGCACCCAACGGGAGCTCCTGTTCTATTTTCCGTTCAGGTTGATAGAAGCAACCCCACTCCTTCCTCTTGCAAGGGGGGGAAGGAGACCATGACTATAAGACAAACCCAATGCTTGTATTTGCCTTTATGTCATCTGACGCCAAGTTCTTCCTAGCCTACTTTGCATGAACTGACGTTTCCTCTTTCATGCAAAGGGACCCAGAAGTCTGACAACTGATCCCGCGTTTCTTACAACCCAATCATTTTGTCAGAGGCAGTTTTCCCTTCCTCGCTCTCCCGACCAGGAAGGGAAGACAAGGTGGTGAACTCCAGTCAGTTCATAGAGACTCACTCAGATTCCTCCCTCCAACCAGTGAGTCTCCTAATGTAAAGGACCAAGGGTTTGTATATTGTGTTGGAACAAATCACAATTTTTAAAGTAAACTGTATTTTTCCTAACTATACAAACCCGAGGTCCTTTACACTCACCTCATGCCACCCCTCAATCTGATACCTGGGCTGAAAGACAAATTGGAATGTTTACATTCGGGCAGGCGGTACTCCCACCTCCCGGACAGTAGTTAACTGCCTAACCACCTTGTTTGAAGTTCAACGGCCGTTTCCAGCCTACGCCTGAAAGTAATCCCTAATGTAAAGGACCTCGGGTTTGTATACTGTAGTTAGGAAAAATACAATTTACTTCAAAAATTGTGATTTCAGTCCTTCATGCCAAGTAGGGGCCAGACTTCTCTACTTTTGGGAGAAGTGGAGTTGCAGAGGGGTGGAGCAATGAACTGTCAAGGTCCTGAAGGAGGGCGACACCATTCCATTCAGAGAGAAGCCTCCGTTAGTCAAGTCCCCCATCATCTTGACTGCCTACATGGAATGCTCTGAGAAGTTTTCGGTCATTTCGCAGGAGGTTGACTCCCTCCTTCTCAAGAGGGCTGTAGAGGAAGTCAAGGATTACAACTTGGAAGGGTTCTGCAAATGTCTGTGTATTCCCCAAGTCATTGGGAGGTTGGAGACCTATCCTAGATGTCAGCACCCTGAATCACTTCATTCAGAAGATGAAGTTCAATATGGAGACGAACTATTCAGTCCTGTCATCCATCCACCAGGGCAACTGGATGATCACCCTAGACATGCAGGACGCTTACTTCCATGTCCCCATCCATTCAGACTCCAGGAAGTATCTCTGGTTCATCTTCCAGGGCAGAGTTCTTCAGTTTCTGGACTTGCGCTTCAGCCCCTCTACAGCCCCTCCCTCAAGTTTTTACGCAAATTCTCGCTCCTCTCGGCAAATGGCTCCATCTCCTTGGCATAAACATCTGCCTTTATTTGGACAACTGGCTTCTCCGTTCCCCGTCGAAGAAGTGTATGGAGGACTTAAATAACACTCTTATCCTGACTCAAGAGTTGGGCATTCTTATCAAGACGCAGAAATCTCAACTGACTCTGACACAGGAGATTCTTTAATTGGGGATGATCCTGAACTCACAGACTTTTCAGGCATTTCCATTCCCAAAAGAGTTGACTCTTGCCTTCAAATGGTCCGCAGGTTCCTCTCTTTCCCATCCTGTTCAACCAATCAATGGACGAGTCTCTTGGGGACTTGGGCCTCCATCGAGCAGTTGTTAAGGTTGGGCAGACTGCACATGAGAGTTCTGCAGTTCTTTTTCAAGGCCAATTGGAACAGGAAGACACAACCGGACTCCATCTTTTCCATCACATTGGAAATCAGAGCTGACCTTCAATGGTGGTTGTGCGAAGGAAAACTCCTGGGAGAGAAGTCTCTTCTTCCTTTGAGCCCCGACCTAAACTTTTATTCTGACACCTCGGATCTAGGTTGGGGAATCCTTCTAGGGAATCAAGAAGGTTTGGGAAGTGGTCCACGGAACAAAGAAACCTCCATATCAGTGTCAAAGAACTGAAGGCTATTCACCTGGTCTCCAGTCCTTCTTGACTCTGACCTTTGGCGAGACAGTGATAGTGCACACAGACAACACCACTGCCCTGTAATACATCCGCAAGCAAGGAGGCACACTCTCCTTCTCCCTCTACGAGGCCATGGAAGATCTCCTTCTCTGAGCAGAGTAGAACCAGGTGACAATCATCATTCAGTTCATCCAGGGGAGACTGATGTCTTAGCAAACAAGTTGAGCCATCGCAAGCAGGTCCTTCCCACAGAGTGGACCTTAGACCCCCTGGCCTGCAACAATCTGTGGAGGTTATGGGGCAGACCAACCGTAGACCTGTTTATGAGGAAGAGGAATCATTGCCTTCCTCTCTTCTGTTCTCCAGCCCTGGACCCTCTCACATGGGCAACGGATGCCATGCTTCTGGACTGGACAGACCTGGACATCTACACCTTCCCTCCCTTCGGTATGATCAGAGACGTAATCAACAAGTTCTTGTCCCACTGCAACATTTCAATGACCCTCGTTGCTCCATTCTGGCCCAAGAAGGAATGGTTTCCAGATCTGCTTCGGTTATTAGTGGATTTCCTGAGGCTCCTTCCACAAAAACAGTCTCTTCTCAGACAACCCCACTTCTTCAGGTTCCACCAAAGGTTGTCCGCTCTGGCTTTGACAGGCTTCAGACTGTCCAGAGTCTCGTCAGAGCGAAGGGTTTTTCAAAACCAACTGCAGAGGCTACTGCTAGATGGAGACATCAGTCTTCTAGCAAAATCTATCAATCCAAATGTACAGTCGTCTGAAGATGGTGCAGTTGACATAACGTCTCATCTTTTGAAATGTCTGTAAGTCATATCACAGACTTTTTGCTTTACCTGAGGTCCTCCAAGAAGTTGTCGTCCTCTACCATCAAGGGGTATAGAGCAGTGCTGGGTTCTGTCTTTAAACATAGAGGTCTAGATCTGTTCTCCAATCAGGATCTCAGTGGCCTCATCAAATCATTTGATACATCTAAGCAAAGGAAGTCTGATTACATCTCTTGGAATCTTGACGTGGCTTTAAAGTGGTTTTCAGGTCCCACCTTTGAGCCTCCTTACTCTGTCTCACTAAGGATCTTACCAGGAAGACTTTTTCTTGTTGCGTTGGCCACCACCAAACATATCAGCCAGCTTCAGGCTATTGACAAGAGAGTTGGTTTTACGCAAGGAGATGCAGTCTGCTCCTTCTCTCAGGTTCCTTGCAAGAATGAGGACCCGTGCTGGCCTTCTCTCACCATTAAAAACTTAATGGTCCTCCTAAGTATAGCTTAGTTTTAAGACCACTGAGCTGATTAACAGCCTCCTAGGGCTCCAAGGATTAGACTTATTTTACGTGGCTAAGAACCAATTGGTTACTTAGGCCCAGCTTATTGTGGAATCCGAACCACATTATAGCCATTAAAAACTTAATGGACAACTCCGGTCCTCGAATGGACTCAACCAACTCGGGACTGGAGGAAGAAGAAAGGCTTCTTTGCCCTGTGAGAGCTCTTAGATATTTACCTGCAAAGGACAGAGAAGATCAGAGGACCTTCTAGCAATCTCTGGTGCTGTTAGAAACCATTCTCATCCACTTTCTAAGAATACTCTGTCATATTTTTTGATAGACTTGATTTCTGAGGCACACTCTCGGATCCAAGAGAACATCTTCCCTGCCTTTAAGGTGAAGGCTCACAAGGTCTGGGCTGTTGCTACCTCTCTTGCTTTGAGACATAATAGGTCCCTCTCGTCCATTGAAAGATGTGGAAACTGTGTTTGAAAACTGTAGTACCTTAGGACCATTATCCGTGGCTGGCCTAGTGTTGGGAGAGGAAGCATAGGGAGCTCTCTTTCTCTCCTCTGTCTCCTTTCCTTGATGTAGGGTGTCAAGTCCAGGGGGACCCTGAAGTACATTGTACCTGTAGTACCTACCAGTTTTTTAGTGGTTGGGGTGTGGTTTTTTTTATTACAGTGTAGGTGACAACGTTGTCTGGTTGTTTTTATTCTGGTACTATGCCCAGGGCAAGGGCATCTTTTTGTAAGCTCTGCTAGCCATTGGCAATATCTTTCGCTGCTAAGTTGCCACCTAAGTAGGGGCGACCCATAGCCATACCACCATGCCACTACAGGTTAAGATGAGCACCAACCAGAGGCAGTATCTACCTGCAGTAGCTCTCCTACCAGGTAAGGAAACAACAAGCAATGTATTAATGCTAGCAACTTTTCTATTTCAAAGTCGTTGCCATTACTCAATGTTTTGGAGCAGAATATGTCCATGTATCCTGCCTCCTATCAGTGTGGATTCATCAAATTACTTATGAAAATGGTATTTTCATGATAAAATTAAGTTTCATATATACTTACCAAGTAATTACAGAGTCAGAGCCCTCCCTCCTCCCCTCGCATGGACATCAGGGCACAAACGAATTGAAGCTCTCTGCTATGTTGGCCCTATTGTTCCCTGAAAGTGGGCAGGGCTTGTCACCTACACAAAAACAATAGAAGTGCTACCATGGTTTTGGAATTTAGGCTGCCGTGTTTAGAAAACCTATAGCTAAGTAATTGCTTGGTAAGTATATATGAAACTTAATTTTATTATGAAAATAACATATTTGTTGCTGTTGCTGCCATATGTATGTCATAAATGCACAACATATCAGGTAGTACATTTTCTTTTATTGTTGCAAGTGCAAAATGTCTTAAAAGTAGAATATCTGGAAATGAGGAGTAGTTGTATAAAACTTTGTAATATATCTTAAAATAACAGCAAGCAAGGGAAGCTATCATCATACCAAAGGTACTTGAGCAAGAGGACAAACAGTAAACATTCAGCAACGGTCAGATGAGTTGGTCATATTGTGTTTTGTTTATTCTGGTTGGTAACCAGTACATATATAATTACGGTACCAGATGGGCATGTGTGATGCTTATCATAGTTAACTGATGGTATTTTGCTATTATCATTATGCTATTGGGGCAGTAAGTGCCAGACTTTGGGTCATGCAATACAACAAATGTAACTCAATACTCACTGCTGTATATCTTAGTTTAACCAGACCACTGAGCTGATTAACAGCTCTCCTAGGGCTGGCCTGAAGGATTAGATTTACTTTTACGTGGCTAAGAACCAATTGGTTACCTAGCAACGGGACCTACAGCTTATTGTGGAATCCGAACCACATTATAGTGAGAAATGAATTTCTTTCACCAGAAACAAATTCCTCTTGTTCTTTGCTGGCCGGTCGGAGATTCGAACTCGCGACCAACAGAGTGGCAGCTGAGAACGGAACCTGCTCACCCAGCGAGGAACTAACTCAATACTCACATTTTGAATAGAAACTGAGGGAGCAATCTTTTACACCAACATACTGTATGTGCCATTTTGCTAGCAATATCCCTTCAAACTTACTACTGTATTTGGAAATGCCATTTAGACACAGCGTGCCAGTGTTGATTACAAGTGTGACTTCTGAACATCATGAATATTCAGCTTGGAAAAGATTTAACACCTCCTTTAGGAATAACTCCATCTGTAGGATAACAAGTAATTACATAACTATAGTTTCAACTAGCGTGGCAGCATTTGTTTAAAAAATCGCGGTAGCACTTCGATAGTTTAGTATAGGTGACAAGCCCTGCCCACTAACAGGAGTACTGGAAACAACTTAGTAGAAAACTTCATTCTTTTTCTCCCAGCTCTTGAGTGACATCGGGGGTTTGCAGCAGCTTTTGTTTACTGAATTTTGCCTGTATGGCTGGATTTTAGTGAAGTATTATCGCTTATTTTGAGTAGCCTTCAAGCTTTGTTAGCTTTCAGGATCAGTTTTCCAGTTTTTGTTGTTATTCTGTCTGATTCAAATTCATCTAGTTTTCGCTACTGTAGCGAAGGTTGCAAAACAGATTGATCTGTCTTCATATGACCCTTGTAGTAGGGAGACATATTTTTTGCAGTAAGTGTAGGGTACAATAATGTAGTAAGGAGGAACTGGTGCTGACTGTAATGACTGCCTGAGCTCCCGAGTGCCCGCTCTCAAGCGCCCAGTGCCAAGTTAGCTTAAGTGGAAGGTACTTAAATCTCACCTTGAAAAGTTAGTAATAGGAAGGATAATGTGGCCTCTAGCGCCGAGAAACTTTCTTTTCTTAGCTAAGCCTAGGTTAGAAGATAACCCTACTACTCCTTCTTCCCCCGTTCCTGCTTTATCTCCTGCTACTACCGCTCCTACTTTTAATCCACGTACTGTGCCTGGCTCCCTTGCTTCCAACCCTTGCCACTGCCAGTCTTGAGTCTAGGTTTAACAAGATTTTAACCCAGTAGTGAATACAGTGAAGTGGAGGAGGTGGCTACTAGTCTCTTCGGTTCTCCTAGACCAAGGACAATGTCATACTCCCCTAAACCTGGGAGAAGACACACCGAAAGTCCAATGGAGGCCGATGGGGTTAGCCCACAGGTAGCTGCTCCTTAGTCGAACCTGTTGCGTGTTCCCAGGTATCGGCAGACAGCCACTGGAAAGGTGTCCTGACAGGAGAAAGTGTTATGCAAATGGAGGAGGTGGCTTTTCATCCCGCCAGTTCTCCTAGACGAAGGTCTCTATCCTGCTCCCCTGAACCTGCGAGAAGACATGCTGAAGTCCAAGGGAGGCCAGTGGGGTTTGCCCATGGGTTGCTGCCCCCTCAGTCAAACATGTTGTACATATATCCTAAGTTTCAACTGACAGCTGCTGGAAAGGCGCCTTGGATGTGCACCAGTTGTCATCTGACTCTCTAGGCTCCAGCCCAGACTTGGAAACGCCGCAAGCGCTTTCTAGATCTGTCTTGTCCATTGAAGAGGCACGCAGGCGATACTGACAGCTCTTCTCCTCTGCCTGATTAGCAGTTTAGGGAGTTGGGCACAGTCCTCAACCTTCCTGCAGCGCATGGGACAGCCAGAGCATTTTTCTCCTGAGCGTACTTCTGTTGGGTGCCAGTGCAGTATTTGGCTCCCAAGCGCCCAATGATCTCTCTCAGGTGCCTGTTGTCTTTGTTCACGTGCCCATCTCCTCACGAGCACCTGCCACCAGTTTCTGAGCTCCCAAGTGCCCAGCGCCCGCTCCCAAGTGCCTGGCACCAGCTCCCAAGCTCCAGGCGCGCTCCCAGCGCCCAGTACCAACTCTTCGGTATCAATTTCCTGCTCGGAGCACCAAGCTCCCATTTCTGACCATGGGTCTCCTAGCTTATGCAGCTCTCCTTCAATATTTGCGGGCAAGCTCTCCTACCCTTTTTTGGCTCTAGCTAGCCCTTGCTCGCCTTCCTGATGAGGAGCCACCCAGATGACAGACTTAGGCTCCCCACAATGGTGCTTTCCTCATCTCCTAGGAAGGCACTGAAGGAGATTGAAGTTTGGTTGTCTGCTAAGAGGGAGCAAGGTAAGGTAACCTTCATCTTTCCTCCCTCGCACTTAATCTGTAGGATTTTCTTTCCTATACCACCAGGGAAGCTTCTCAACACTCAGTGTTTTCATCAGTGAAAATTATGTTGAACCTCCAATAGAAGTCAACTTCTGGCGCATTCTTCCAAACTCCCCAAGGATTTGTCCACGTTTGTTTCTAAGATGGTCTCTCCTCTCCAGCTACATCCTTTTCATGGGAGTACGCCCAAGTCCAGCCTAGGACCTGCTCAATTTTCCGCTTTTCAGCCAGTTCCATCAAGAGGAGCTCAAGTCCTTGACTAGAAATGAGGAAGAAGTCCGTGCACAAGTAGAAGCCAGTCTTCTTGAGTTTTGGGAGAAGTGGAGTATCAGAGGGACAGAACAGTGGATTGTTAAGTTCTGAGGGGGGACTGCTCTATGCTGTTTATGGAGAGCCCCCTTTAGTCCCTTCTCCCATCGTTTTGATGTCCTTCTCAAGAGGCTCGGAAAAACATTCAGCCCTTTTGGAGGAAGTCTCCTCTCTCCTTCAAAAGAGCCATAGAAGAAGTCAGGGACACCAGCTCAGAAGGCTTCTACTTCCTTCTATTTGTGGTCCCCAAATCATTGGGGTTTGGAGACCAGTCATCAACATAAGTGCCCTCAATCTCTTCATCCAGAAGTTCAAGATGGAGACGAACCAGTCAGTTCTTTCATCCATTCACCAGGGCAATTGGATGGTAACCTTGGTTATGCAGGACGCATACTTCCACTTCCCCATCCATCCCCACTCCAAGAAGTATCTAAGGTTTGTCCTCCAGGACACTCTCTCTCAGGCACCCCACGTCAGAGTCTAAACTCCTGTCTCCTCTTGGATTGTCTAGCGCCACCCAAGTGCCCGGCACCACCTGAGTGCCTGGTACCAGCTAAATCTTCCAGTTTTGTGCTCTTTGCTTCAGCCTCTCTATGGCACCTCAAGTGTCCACTCGAGTCCTCGCTTTTCTAACAGATAACTTCTTTTTGTAGGCATAAACGTCAGTCTATATCTGGATGACTTGCCTCTTCGATCCCCTTCGAGGGAAAAGTGCACAGAGGACTTGAACATCTCATCTCTCAGGATTGGGAATTATCATCTACCTTCAGAAGTCCCAGTTGGCCCTGTCGCAAGAGTTCCTCTATGTGGGGATGAGCCTCAACTCTCGGACTATTCGGGCTTTTCTGTCTGCCAAGCGAATCACCAGCTGCTTTCAGACAGTCCACAAGTTTCTAGCCCTTTCGTCTTGCTTGGCCCATCAGTGAATGAGCCTAATGGGACTCTGTTGTCCATCAAGACGTTTGTCAAGTTAGGCAAACTTCCCATGAGAGTTTGGCAATTCTACCTCAAGGCCAACTGGGACAGGGAAACACAGATGGACACCTACACATTTCCCATAAACCCAGAGTTCAAGTCGGACCGGCAATGGTGGCGGTCTGAACGTAGACTTTCAGAAGGAAAGCCCTTCATCTTCTGAGCCCAGACCCAGACTTCTATTCAAACTCCTCGATTCTAGGTTGGGGAGTCCTCTTGGGGAGTCCTCTCGGGGAACTGGGAAGCTTCTGGGATGTGGTCACCAGAAGAACAGAACCTTCACCTCAGCATCAGAGCTGGAAGCAATTCACTTAGGGCTTTAGTGCTTCTCAACCCTAGCTCACAACAGGACTGTGGTAGTCCATTCAGACAATATCACAGCCCTAACATACAAAAGTGAGGTGGCACTCACTTATTTTCTCTCTACCAGACAATTAGAGACCTTCTACTGTGGACACATCAAAATCAAGTGAGTCTAGTCACTCGATTTATTCAAGGAAAACTAAATATTCTGGTGGACAAACTGAGCTGTCAAAAGCAGGTCCTTCCCACTGAGTGGACCTTGGATCCCCTGGTCTGTTGGAATCTGCAAAAACTATGGGGCAAGCTGACATTGGACCTGTTTGCCACCTCAAAGAATGATCGCCTTCCTCTCTTTTGTTCTCCAGCCCCAGACCCTCTAGCATGGGCAACAGATGGCATCCTGCTTGATTGGTCCTACTTGGTCCTCTACGCCTTTCCGCCCTTCAACATGATCAGGGAAGCGCTGAACAAGTCTTGGGCTCATCGCAATGTTACAATAACTCTCATAGCCCTGTTGTAGCCCATGAAAGAATGGTTCCAGGACCCGCTACAGTTGTGGGTGCACTTTCCGAGACTCCTTCCCCAAAAAACTGTCTGCTCAGACAGCCTCACTTTAAGAGATACCAAAGGGTTGTCTGCTCTTGCCCTTAAGAGATACCAAAGGGTTGACTGCTCTTGTCCTGACAGGCTTCAGACTGTCTGGAAGCTTGTCAGAGTATAAAGGTTTTCAAGATGTGCTGCAGAGGCTATTGCGAGGTGCAAGCATCAATTTCCCAGCCGCGTCTTCCAGGCTAAGGGGCAATTTTCTGAACCTGGTGTCTCAGACTCAACATCTCTTCTTATGAGATGCCTGTGACCCAAATTGCGGATTTCCTTCTTACCCGAGGAGATTTAGGAATCTCTCGTCCTCCACCGTTAAGGGGTAACGAGCTGTTTTAGCTCAGTGTTTAAACACAGGTTCTAAATTTTACGTCAATCCCAGATCTTAATGGATGTAGTGTTGAAGTGACTGACAGGTCCCTCTGTTGAACCCCTTAGTTCCTCTTCTCGGAGAAATCTTACTTGAAAGACTCTTTTCCTTGTGGCCTTGGCTACTGCTAACATATTAGCGAGTTCCAAGCTATTAATAAAGGGTAGGTTTTTTCACAAGGAGGTGCAGTTTGCTACTTTACCATTGGATTTTTGCCAAGAACGAGGACCTTCCAAGCCCTGGTCCCCCATTCTTTCTCTGAAGAAGAAGAGAGAGTTCTTTGTCTTGCTAGGGCTTTAAGTTATTACAGGTCCGAGAAGATCAGAGGACCATCCAGCAAAGAAAGCATTGTCGTCCTTCATCAAAGACTTAATTTCTGAGGCACAATGTCAAATTCAGGAGGACATTTTGCCTACTTTTAAAATGCAAGCTAGCTCATAAAATCAGGGCAGTCTCTACCTTATTAGCTTTCAGGCCCTTATGTCCTTCACTTCCATTCTGCAGTTGGCCTACTCGAAGTGCGAACTGATCTTCGCGTCTCACTATTTGAAAGAAGTTGAACAGTGTTTGAAAATTGTAGTACCTTGGGGTCATTTTCAGTAGCTGGCATGGTATTGGGGGAGGAAGCATAGGAATCTCTTTTTCCCCTACTATCTCTTTGCCTTGAAGTAAGATGTCAAATTTTTGGGAGCCAGGGAGTACAATGTACCTGGAGTACCCACCAGTCTCAGTGGATGGGTTGTGGTTTTGTCAGTGTAGGTGAAAGCATTGTCTGGTTGTTTTTTATATTGGTATTGCACCCAGGGCAAGGGCATTTGTGTATCCTTTGCCAGCAATCGGGCCTATCCTCTGCTGCCATACAGAGCTCCCGCATAAGTAGAGGCAACCCACAGCTGAGTCTCCATGCCACTACAGGTTAAGATGGGCACCAACCAGAGACAGATTCACCGGCAGTAGCCCTCTTACCAGGTAAGGAAACGACGAGCATTGTTTCAATGCTAGCAAACTTTTTTATTTTAAATTCATTACTATTACTTAATGTCTTGAAGTAGAGTATGTCCATGTGTCCCACCTCCTATCAATGTGGGATTCAGCTATGTAATTACTTGGTAAGTTACTTATTTGAAAATGTTATTTTCATGATAAAATTGTTTCATGTATACTTACCAATTACAGAACTGGAGCCTGCCCCCCAATTAAGTTTCATGTATACTTACCAAGTAATTGCTGTACAGAATCAGAGCCTGCCCTCCTCCCCTCTCATGGACATAAGGCACAAACAGAATGAGGTTTTCTGCCAAGTCGCTTCGTTAGTGGGCAGGGCTTGTCACCTACACTGAACTATCAAAGTGTTACAGCGATTTTTTAAATAATGACTGCTGTGTGAGTTGAAACTATAGCTATGTAATAACTTGGTAGGTATATATGAAACCTGATTTTATCATGAAAATAAAATTTTTGTAGTTATGACACAAAACTGGTTTCAATTCAACATAATTTTAATGTCAGATCACTGAAGTCCTGGAAAAGGATGGTAGTATATTTACTCTTCAAGGATGTTGTGATATTTGGTGTGATGTAACATCTGCTTGAATTATAATCATGACACTGTTAATATTTGATGGTCATTTAATCTTATGTTACAGCTGTAGTGAAGAGATGGAAATCAACCCAAGGTATCCTTGGAAAAATTTTTAATTTAAGGATTTTATTGTGATTCAGTTTTTTTGTACATAGGTTAGTTTCAGTTGCAGTATACTATCTAATTGTGAATTGTCTTCTCTATTTTCAGAGTTTCCCCGTCAAGAAATTAATCATCAAACTCTGGAATCAAGGGTACTGAAATTCATCTAATATTCAGTTTCTCAAAAAATGTAAATTATCTTTACCAGCTCAACTGCCATGGCCATAAGTGATATTGCCATTGCACTATAACCTAAATGAAATTCATTTGTTCATTTTAGATTTATGGTACCATTGACTAGGTCACATATGTCCTCTAGATATTTTTTCAAAAGCATAGTCCAAAGTTTTCCTTTCAAGGAAGTTTTCCACAAAAGTATTAAATAAACTTGTAGCTTTTATTTTTTCTTGCCATTCACTTCTGTGGAAAATCATGCTTGTGAATTACCACAGCTTTTGTTAGTTATATGACAATGTGATTGCATTCTGTGTTTAATTATGGTATTTGCTAAAAAAAGAGCTGAAAAATAGTCATTCCTTTGTAGTAAAAGTATTTCATGTGGAATTAAGATGTTAAGGGAACACCATCTGATTTAGAATTTGGTAATGTTTAGGAAAAACATGATTTATGATATTTCTTTTTCAAGTGTATTATTTGAGGATTTGAAGTGCAGTTTGATACTGATCTAATAGTGTTGTCAAATTATCAACAAAGACTACAGTACACATATTTAAGAACAGGAAGTGAAATGAATTCAGAACATACCCCTAAATTTCCTATTAAAGTGGAAATGGAAGACCCATTCTCACTTTCCCCTAACAGTCATGAAAGCCAAGATCTTTCTTCCATCAATCATGAAAACAAAGATTTGCCTGCTTGTGGTGCAACAAATAATTGCAGCTCTTTGTCTTTGGACCCATCAATGAAAATCAAGACAGAGCCAGGGATAGATGAGTCAGTAAGTGTGGATCTATCCTTGAAAGTCAAGGCAGAACCTGGAATATATGAAAGTGTGCATATGGATCCAACCTTCAAAGTCAAGGTAGAGCCAGGAATTTATGAAGAAGGTGTGGAATATTTATGCACAGCTGAATTAAAAGAGAGTGAGGACGAAGAGCAAAGTTCTGAAGAGGAAGTCAATGAAGATGAAACTGCAGATTTATGGACTTCTACCCAAGATAATTGTACAATACCTTTTGAGTCCACTGAGAAACACAAAGGAAGTCTTGAAAGCCACCAGAAAATTCACACTAAAAAGAAAAAATGTTCATCTCGTGTAAGCGGAAACAAATGCTCACAGAAGGAGGTTGAGGAAAGCCATCTTGAAAGTCACATGGAAGTTCATATTAGAGAGAAGCCTTTTGCATGCAATATTTGTGGAAAACAATTTGATAAGGAATGGCATCTTGACTCTCATTTGCTGACTCATAAGGGAGAGAAGCCATTTGCATGTCTTGAATGTGGAAGAGAATTTACTAATGCAAATAATCTCAAGATGCACATGAAAGCCCACTCAGATAAATCCTTCGCTTGCAGTGAGTGCGGAAAAGTATTTTCATGGAAAAGTAGGCTTACAGAACATATGAAGATGCACACTGCAGATAAGCCCTTCAGTTGCAGTGACTGTGGGAAGGAATTTTCTCGCAAATGTAATCTCACAGATCATATGAAGATTCACACTAGAGAGAAGCCTTTTCTCTGCTCTGAGTGTGGGAGAGGGTTTTCTTTGACAAGCAATCTCAGGAAGCATATGAGAATTCACACAGGAGTGAAGCCATTTACTTGCACAGAGTGTGGAAGAGGATTTGCTGTGAGAGGTATGCTCAGGAGGCACATGAGAATTCACACGGGGGAGAAGCCTTTCAGCTGCAGTGTGTGCGAGAAATCGTATTCTCGGAAAATTAATCTGACATGTCACATGAGGATTCACAATGGTGAGCACCCATTTGCTTGCTCTGAGTGTGGAAAAGGATTTCCTATGAGAGGATTGCTGAGAAGACACATGAAAATTCACTCAGGTGAGAAGCCGTACACTTGCCCAGAATGCAGAAGAGTATTTTCTCAGATGAGCAGTCTCAAAAGTCACATGCGAATTCACACTGGAGAGAAGCCATTCATTTGCTCTGAGTGTGGAAGAGGATTTTCTCAGAAAAGTAGTCTTAAAAGTCATATGAGAATTCACACGGGGGAGAAACCTTTTGTCTGTAGTTATTGTGAAAAGGCATTTTGTCAGAGACGCAGTCTCAAAACTCACTTGACACTTCACACAGGATGAAAGCTTTTCCTGTTTGTGTGAAAAAGGATCTTCTGAAGCATCAAGATACTTCAGTTATAAGAAACTATTCAGATTCAATTTATGTGGAAGAGGATATTTTAAGAGTACAAGTGAACTGAGAGATGAAAGTTGCATTCCTTGGCATTCATTAAGAAGGAACATTTTCAAATAGAATATATCTTTAAATTAGTGAAATTTATGCATGCAAAACCTATCCTTCAAAAATTTAGTTTTTTAAAAGTGAAATTAATTTTTTAATAAAAACCCATTATTTAAAATTAGCCCAAAATTGTGGTCAGCAGATTTCTAAAGTCATTTTATTCCTGAACCAAAGAAAGTTACTGACTGGTCAGCCACATCACACATGTGTTTCACAGATCCTGAGGTTCTTAGCATATACAGTAAACCCACTTTATTCGCGAGGGATGTGTACCACAATCCCCCACCACCCCCCGCGAATAGCTAAAATCCGTGAATACTTAAAACCCCTCTAAAAACGCTTAGAACTGCCTATTTTGATAGTTCAAACACAAAAAACCCTCTAAAAATGCTTATACCTGAGTGTTTTAATAGTTTTATCACAAAAAGTGCATTTAGTCATGAAAATATGAAAATACAGTAATTTTCCGAGAATTTTCCGCGAATAATGTGTATATACATTCCACAGAGAAATCCGGAAATAGGCGAGTCTGCAAATCGTGAGACCACGAAAACGGGGGTTTACTATAAATGCCTTATTTTTTAGTGTAGTCGGCACAAAACTGCAATACTGGATTTTTAAAAATTACATGTATTTTGTAACAAACCCTTTTTCTTTATTATTTCTTAACCCTTAAACGCTGAGCCTCTATTTCCGAAAGTGTCTGCCGTATGCCGGCGGCGTTCGAGAGTTAGCGCCGAAGCGGAAAAAGTTTTTTTCAAAAAATCACAGCACGCTTAGTTTTTAAGATTAAGAGTTCATTTTTGGCTCCTTTTTTGACATTGCCTGAAGTTTAGTATGCAACCATCAGAAATGAAAAAAATATCATTATCATATATAAATATTGAAATATATGACCGCAAAAAAAAATTTCACATATAATTGTATACAGATCGCGCTGTGAGCAAAACGGTCAAAGCTAATGAGTAATTTTTTTTTCTTTGTATTGTACACAAAATTGCGATGATTTTGGTATATAACAAATTGTAAAACGATCAAAGCAACACAGAGAAAATAATATCACAAAATGATGCATGAATTTGTAACGGGCGGTCGTAAAAAAAAGTTTTTTTCAAAAATTCACCATAAATCGAAATATTGTGCTAGAGACTTTCTGTTTCTTGCAAAATGAAGGTAATTGATTGAATATTAATAGACTGTAAGTGTTTTAGCTTACAATTGCAGTTTTCGACCATTTCGGTCGAGTTAAAGTTGACCGAAGGTCGAATTTTTTCTATTTATCGTGATTTATATGAAAATATTTCAAAACTGATAAAAGCTACAACCATGAGTTATTTTTGCTGTATTCTACATGAAATTGCGCACATTTTCATATATAAAACTTTATGTAACGACTAATATAAAATGGTGCAAACATTACGACAAAGTGACAAAAGAATTTCTGAGATGTTCGGCCGAGTTACCGCGCGCGAGACGTAAGGAAAAATTGTTTTTCAAAAGTTCACCATAAATCGAAATATTGTGCTAGAGACTTCCAATTTGTTGCAAAATGAAGGCAAATGATTGAATATTACTAGAATGTAAGAGTTTTAGCTTACAATTGCAGTTTTCACCCATTTCGGTCGAGTCAAAGTTGACCGAAGGTTGAAATTTTGGCACATCGTGATTTATATGAAAATATTTCAAAACTGATAGAAGCTACAACCATAAGTTATTTTTTGTTGTATTCTACATGAAATTGCACACATTTTCATATATAAAACTTTATATAACGACTAATATAAAACGGTGCAAACATTACGACAAAGTGACGAAAGAATTTCTGAGATGTTAGGCCGAGTTACCGCGCGCGGACGTAAGGAAAGAGTTTTTTTCAAAAATTCACCATAAATCAAAATACAGGCAGTCCCCGGTTTACGACGGTTCCGGCTTACGACGTTCCGAGGTTACGACGCTTTTCAAATATATTCATCAGAAATTATTTCCTGGCTTACGACGCATGTTCCGGGGTTACGACACGTCGTATGCCGATCTGACGGAAGAAATATGGCTCCAAAACGTTAGAATAATCATAATTTGAAGGTTTTTTTGATGTAAAACTCAATAATAATGCAGTTTACATCGTTTTCAATGCATCCAGAGCATTAAAAGTAAGGTTTTCTTATGATTTTTGATGATTTTCGACGATTTTCCGGCTTATGACGATTTTCGGGTTACGACGCGGCGCAAGAACAGAACCCCCGTCGTAAACCGGGGACCGCCTGTATTGTGTTAGAGACCTCCAATTTGTTGCAAAATGAAGGTAAATGATTGAATATTACTAGAATGTAAGAGTTTTAGCTTACAATTTTGTTTCTCAACCATTTTGGTCGAGTTTAAGTTGACCGAAGGTTGAAATTTTGGCACGTCGTGATTTATATGAAAATATTTCAAAACTGACAGAAGCTACAACCATGAATTATTTTTTGTTGTATTCTACATGAAATTGCGCACATTTTCATATATAAAACTTTATGTAATGACTAATATAAAATGGTGCAAACATTACGACAAAGTGACAAAAGAATTTCTGAGATGTTCGGCGAGTTACATACGCGGACGTAAGGAAAAATTGTTTTTAAAAATTCACCATAAATCGAAATATTGTGCTAGAGACTTCCAATTTGTTGCAAAATGAAGGTAAATGATTGAATATTACTAGAATGTAAGAGTTTTAGCTTACAATTGTGTTTTTCGACCAGTTCATTCAAGTCAAAGTTGACCGAAGGTTGAAATTTTGGCACTTATTGTGATTTATATGAAAATATTTCAAAACTGATAAAAGCGACAACCATGGGTTGTTTTTTGTTGTATTTTACATGAAATTGCACACGTTTTCATATATAAAACTTTATGTAAAGGCTAATACAAAACGGTGCAAAAATTACGACAAAATGACGAAAGAATTTCTGAAATTTTCGGCTGAGTTACCCCACGGACGTAAGGAAAAATTTTTTTTCAAAAATTCACCATAAATCGAAATATTGTGCTAGAGACTTCCAATTTGTTGCAAAATGAAGGTAAATGATTGAATATTACTAGAAAATGTAAGAGTTTTAGCTTACAATTGCATTTTTCGACCATTTTGGTCGAGTCAAAGTTGACCGAAGGTTGAAATTTTTTGTAGTCGACGTATGGCATGTCCGCTTGTCACCCGACAGACAATTTTAGTCAACTTACGATACGTCCAGTCGGCGTTTAAGGGTTAACAAACCCTTTACTTATTAAGAACCCGAAGAGCATCTTTGGAGAGGGAATGAACTGCTAAAATCCCATGAATTGGCTGACTTGAATAAAACATCTTTTTGAAAGCTTCTAGGCTTATGGCTCTGAAGGAAAACAGCATTGTTTCTATAAGGCTGAAACCCTTACAGTAACATCAAAACTAGAAGTTAAAATTGCAAGCCCATAGGTACTCTTAGGAGAAACTTAAAAGAGGGCTGTACTTACTGAAGGATGAAGATGAGAGGACTCAGTTAATGGTATCAAAATTACATTAATTTTCAATTGACATTAACTTGTCTCAGTGCTATAACAGGTCCCAATAAAAATATCCAGGTCATTTGTGTCATTCTCAAGAAGAGTTTACAAATGTTTGATGCCTCTATACGGCCACCTTATATACTTGAAGATAACTGTTTGACATTAGGAGAAATTATATTCCAGTTACTGATTTCTCTGACGTCATGTAGAAAAGAAAGACTTAAATGATGTGACCCTTCTGTAGTCCTTAGTTCCTTGAAGATGATGCATCACTCTGACTGTCGAGTAATGTACAGAGGCAGGAAAGTGAAGGGTACAGTGGTGTGATCCAGGCTACCTAGAGTTGGGTTCCATAGAGTTGAGTTCACTATGCAAAAATACTTCAGATCAGGATATCACTGTATCAACTGACAAATATAGTGTTCTCTCAAATCAGCTAGGAAAAATAGCACTTAAAATACAACTTACAAACTTTCAGAGACACAAACATCCGTGCTCACAAATTCAGTTTTTGTTCGGAGCACTCCGGCCTACGACCCGCAAGTGCAAATTTTGTTGTGAGGGCTTGCCTTTACTCTGCTGCTACCGACGCCGAACAGCGCTGTAGCTGATGTCACTAAGTATCCCAGATTCTTTGTACCTACGCTAGTGCTGAGACTGTATCTCCTGTGCAGCGATTCATTTGTCCCATTTACCATATCCGTTATCTATCATGGCTAATGGCAAGCGCAAGGCCAGTGATGAAAGTGGTAGTGTTAAAAAGCAGCAGGCCATCTCAGTGGAAACTAAAGTGGCAATAATATAGAAGTTGGAAAGTGGTGAAAAAATGGTTGATGTAGCGCACCATTATAATGTAAATTGCTCGACTATCGCCACAATTTTGAAGAACAAAGAGAAAATTATGGAACACGTGAAAAGTGCTGTGCCAGTGCAGTCAACAATTATAAGTAAGGGGAGGGGGGAGCAGAAGAAATGGAAAAATTTTTGGGCATCTGGATGGAACACCAGAGACAAAGTTATGTACCACCTAGCCTCATGCTCATTCAAGAAGAGCTAAAAGCCTTTTAGATGACTTGAAGGCTAAGGCTGGAGAAAGTGCTGAGGATGGAAAATTTGCTGCAAGTCATGGATGGTTTCATCGCTTCAAAAAACAACCCAACTTGCATCATATGTCTGTAAGCAGTGAATCAGCAAGCACCAATAATACAGCAGCCGAAAAATTCCCCAAGACAGTCAAAGAAATAATTGATAAGGAAGGTTATATCCCTCAGCAAATTTTTAATATAGACGAGACAGGCCTTTTCTGGAAAAAAAATGCCGGAAAAAACGTACATCAGCCGTGAAGAGAAGACGATGCCAGGATTTAAGGAGGCGAAGGATAGGCTAACATTACTGCTGGGTGGCAGTTGCTTGGGAGATATGAAGTTAAAACCTCCTTGTCTATCGTGCAGGGAATCCACGGGCACTGAAAAATATCATGAAAAGTTCTCTACCTGTAATCTGGATGTCCAGTAAGAAAGCATGGGTGACTCTTGCTGTATTTGAGGACAGGTTTTTTTCATTACTTCATTCCTGAAGTCAAGCCGTACTGCAGAGAGAATACATTCCTTTTAAGATTCTCTTAATTTTGGATAATGCCCTGGTCACCCACCGTACTTAGATGATTACCATCTGGATGTTCAAGTTGTTTATTTATCCCCAACACAACTTCACTCGTTCAGCCAATGGATCAGGGCATACAGTAATAGCAAATTTTATAAAATACTACACTGGCTATACATATAGTCAAGCATTAAAGGACATAAATGACCCATATGTGACCTTACGTGACCTCTGGAAGGGTTACAACATTTACAACTGTGTAAAGAACATGATGCTGCATGGCATGAATTAAGTGACATCAAAATGAATGGAGTATGGAAGGCCTTATGCCCACAGTTTGTAAATGACTTGTGAGGGTTTAATCAAGAAGAGGAGGAAAAGGAAATCCTTAACAGTCTCATTGACATAAGTGAAAAGTTACAGCTTGACATAGGGGAAGAGGACTTTTAAGAGCTGTTTGACAGTCATTCAGAGTTGACAAATGAGGATTTGAAGGAACTGGAAGAAATGCAAAAACAGAACATGAACAACGACAACTTGTTCCCTTAAAGAAGTTTGAAACAAAACTGATGGCTGAGGGATTTTCTCTTCTAGAAAAAGTGTTGAATATTTTTGAAAATCAGGACCAAAATGTTGAGAGATTCTCAAAAGTAGCTACAACAGTCAATGATGCTTTCCAGTGTTATTGTATCATATACTGTATGATGAAGAGAAAAGAAAACAATGCAGACTTACGCAGACATTCTTTAAACCAGTGCCTTCAATCTCAAGAGCCTCCCCCTCCAGTGACTGCTTCCTCCCCAAATAAAGATTAAAGTGATGAAGAAATCCTTCCCGAAGAAATTGAGGGAAATGAAGATGATGTTGATGACCCACCACCTCCTGTATTAATTCCACACTGCCCTCCCCCTCTCATTATCCATTATGACAAGCCTACAGCATCAGTTTCAAAGATAAGAAAACGTTTACTTTATTGTATTATTATCATAATTTTTTTAATGTTAGGTTTTATATATTTGTATCAATAGAATACTCTGTAAAATACAGTAACAGTACTAGCATTGGGTTGTAGTATGAAAAAACATAAATACAGTAGTACTGTACATATTGACTTTGCTTATACCAAGTTGAACTTATGAACAAAATTAACTTATGAACAGCTGTTCAGAATGTAATTTGTTCATAAGTAGAGGAGTGTCTACTTCCTTTCCTCTCAATACCAGTCCAGGATGATGCCAAAAATGCAGTGAAGCTCCACTCAACTGTTGATAAAAAACTTTGCATGGAATTTTCATTTAAATCTCTTTACTTATACTAGCAAATGAAAGAAATAAATTGAAAAAGAATGAATGTCTTCATGGTTAAAGAAAATAATTTTACAAAAAATACTGGTAATTAGCCAAAATGTCTAAGAAGGCATATGCCTTTCACCTTCACCAGCAGGCTAGACATGACAAAGATCTTCACAGTGGGGAACCAGATGATCCATTAGGCTTATGTGCAGTGTAGCTGACCAGTTGGCTATTTTCTCTTGAGCGGGAAATGAATTTTCAAGGTAATTTGCTGACCACAAATTTGGGCTAATTGTAAAATGGCTTTGTTGTGAAACAAAGTTTCTAAGACACAGAAATGGTTGTAGAGGACAGTAAATCAATTTCATATACTACTTTTAAAAGGTGTTCACAAAGCATAATTTTAAGTAATTATGGAAATTACCACATGACAAAGTGATGGAAAGCTATGTATGTTCAGTACTGTGAATTTATATAACTTTTTTAAGGTTAAAGTATTTAAAAAGGCATGATATGTATGAAAAACTTTCTTTTGTTTATACTCTATAACAAAAATAAAACTTTAAAAACAATATTGAGTTTTACTAGACACAAGTGTCGTAAAAATGTTGAATACCTGTGATTTATAGACCTCATACTTTAGCCAAGCCTGCAGCTTGGGAGAGTTCTGCAGCCCAATACTATATGTTAAAAATTCATTCATAATTTGTGAGTAATCAGGCGCCACCCTATTTCTGAACATTCAGAGATACAAACAAATGGGATCACAAATTAAAATTGTGTTCAGAGCTCACCCCTTTGCCACCCATAAGTTCAAATTTTGTTTTGTGCGCCTATTCTGTATATATGCAGTACTGTATGTACAGTGTGTTGTGTTTTAGGATGAAAAAACATACAGTACTATATTGACTTTATATCATACTGTACTTAAATAGGCATAAAGGGTACAATAACCAACTTACGAACAATTTAATATACAAACAGCCATCTGGAATGTAACTCGTTCATATGCAGGGTGATGTCTGTATACATATATGGAATGCTGAAAATGTTTATCTGCACTCTATGGACCACATGAGAAAATAAAAACTTTTTTAGAAATTTTATTTAGCAACAGAATAATGAACACAAATAAATACATTACAATGTATTGTGTTAAAAAGAATACATGGGGTCTCTGGTTATGTTTCAGTAAGCATCCCATCCTGTTTCCAGTAATAACACATTGAAAATATTATTTTTATGTTCTTAGTGCTATGGGTAACATTTTTTGATAGTATGGAAATTTTGTGTAGCAAGGGTTTCTTTGACAACACCACTCAATTAATCATTGCTAATGACTGGCACTTAATGCCCTTCAGAAATGTATTCAATTTTATCTTGTCATACAAGTTTTTTGTTCCTATAGAAATACATACAAACCATCACCTTTTATACTGGTGTATCTTTCAGCACGAGCTGGAGTGGTCACTGAACTGGTAACAAGGCATTAACTTGTGGAGATGGAGAAAGTAAGTCAGGAATACCTCTCACTTGCCTTACATCACAGCTCACTTTTTCCTTGGCTGCCAAGAAGAGTATAAGTGCTGTGCTTGCTCTTTTCTGTTTTGTAGTTGTTGAATGCTGGCTGAATAGTTCGCTGCTTTATTTTTCTCTTTACTGATTCTTTCGCTTACCCTGTTCTTGTTTTTTGTTTGGAAATGAAGAAAAAACATGACCAGCACTGTTGCATGGGGTGTGGTCATCCTCATGGGCATCTCATGTCTCCTGCAACGGTAGACCCTGCTGGTATTGTGCTCTCTGTAGGGGAAAGGCATGTACTCAATCTTCCCTCTGTAAGGAGTGTGCTTGTTGGTCTTTCCCACAATGGGAGAAGTTTTGTAAGAGGGGGGGAGAAGGATGAGAACAGTTGGCTGGCTTCTTCTGGGGAATATGCCCCTGAATCCCTGTGGTTATTTCCTTTCTCCTTCCATTCCTATCCTTCTGCCTACTAGTAGTGCTAACTTCCTCAAAGGGATAGCGCTCAAGCGGAGAAGTCTAGTCACAACCTGTCCTTGGAAGACAATGTAACTGTTGGTAGTCCTGCATCATCAACAGCTGTCTCACCTTCTGGTTCATCTGATTTCGATGTTCCAGGCACTAAGAAGATGTCTGTGAAGTACCTGCAAAAGATCTGGCCTATGCATAACATCCTTTATAGTCCATCTTTAGTAGCATTTCTTGACAATCGGGCAGAGGAGGAGGAGGAGCTGTCTCCAGCACCTTCTTCTGTAGTGTCTGCGGCTGTCCCGCTTCGCAACTACTGTAAGAGGTTCCTCCTGTTGAAGTAGTCCAGTGGCAGATTTGGTTGGTAATTCGTATTCCAGCCTTGACCTTCCCTTAGGTGTTGAAGACTGGCAAGACTCGGGAGAGGAAAGGGGAGAAATGCTTTCTCGGCATTCTTCCCGGTCTCTCTCTTCCTTGTCATTAAGTTCATCTTTGTCCTCCTTGTCCTGAAGCGCTGGAAGAAGAGAAGGAATTCTAAGGCCTTGTTAAGAAATCCAGGCAGACTTCTTGCATGCACTCTTCCTTCTCAGGGGAGAGTGGGGCTCATGGTCACTGGTGCACGATTTTCATACTTCTGGAAGGGCAGGTGGTGCTGCACCTGATTGCTTAGACAAGAGTTCTGCCCCCACCTTGTCCAGTCGTGACCTGAGCTCACACTGGATGAGTGTACATTTCCTGCTCCACTTCACATGCTTGCTCTTGGGACTGGGTGTGCATGGTTGCTCATGGCAACCCCTCTCCAAGTGCCACCTTGGAGACACACACAGAAGGGCATGCACAACTGATTAATTCTGTATGTGTGTGTGTAAGGTATTCAGACCCTGCACTCTCAAACTATTGAGTATACTCTGTGCCTCCTTGGGGGCATACAGGGGAAGTGCACTGTCTTTTCCCTCTGCTCGTGCGTGTTTTCCGGAATGGGCACACACCAAGCACTCTCACTTGAGGAAAAGGTCTTAATTGATCTCTTCCACCTTTTGTGTTCGCAGTGTGCCCACATTGGAGTGGCAGTGCAAGTGCTTGCTCTACTACAATGTCCACTAGTATGGTGGATTAGTATGGTGGATACTGAGTATAGGGGTAGTGGAAGGGCAGAGTCTAGAGTTGAACGATGTTCGTACAGCAACTCAGCTGGATCCTGTGCTGCTTCTCTGTCCGTCATGACATCGAAAGCAATGAAGGGAGCAGAAGGCTGGTACGTCATCCCCTTTGCCTGTAGCTTGCACCTCAAGGGATATCCTGATGGTCACACTCCTCCAGAACCCAGGGAGTAGCATTTTTGGGAGATTATTGCACTTATTCAGTCTTGGGGAAGCACCCTTGGTTTCTCACTTGCCGACAGTCTCATCTGCAAGCTTTTCTTAGGGCAAACTCTGATGGTCCCAGCTAGCTCAAAGTGTCTTGGATGAAGTGAATACCCTTATCTGCAGATCAATAGTTCCTCGGCATCTAGCAGATCGAGCAAACTACTCCCCCCTGATGCTCACATGTCAGAGGAGGCATTGTACAGTATGTGGAGGCTACTCCTTTGCAGCTGGACTCATCAGTTTATCAGCTGACAAATAACCTCCACCAGGAAAGGCCCCATCAGGAAAATGTTTCCTTCTCTGCTTGAAAGATGACTGCCATGGAGTCCATGTCTATGGCATCTCATCAGACTGTCTCATGACTCTGCCTATGGTTGAACACCTTGACAGATTTGGCTGTGACAGGTATCTCGCTTTGGGACAATAGGGCGATCTTCAGGAAGTTGCTGGTGTCAGGAGGGAAGGCTTCTACTTGTCTCACACATCAGAGTGCCTATGCATGGGTGAACTCTGTTCTTGGAAGGAGAGACATGGTGCTTCGCCTGCCTCTTGGCAGGTTTCCCATGAGAGTAGCTCCTCGCTGAGGAACAGCTCAGTGCTTAGCTCGTTGCTACTTTTTCTGAAGAGTAGCATAGAGATAGTAGTTAAGGTGAGATCAGATTTCTAAGATTCTCTGATCAACTTTGCAGTGCCTTCAAACCTAGTTTGGGGGCAAAGGAAGCTGCACTCAGGCTTCAAATGCAGCAAAGGCTTTGATGCTTGGGGTTGTGAAGAACCTTGCTCCTCCGAAGCCCAGACAGGGTGTTCAACCACCTTCCTTAAAGAAGGGTGGGGAATCTTTCCAGCCCTTTTGTCCTTCTCCCCCAGCTGTGGCTAGGACGGGAGAAAAGGGGGAGTTTCTAAGAGTAGTGATCCCCTTCCTAAGCTGCCACGTGTAGGGGGTTGCCTGTCTTGCCACTGGCTAAGTGGAAAGAACAGAACTATGAGTAATATCAGTCAAGAGATGCACAACTGGGCAGTTCACCATGCCATTGAGTAATCAGCCAGATACATTCCTGACATGAGGAATATTCTGGTGGATCAACTCAGCTCTCTTGGTCAGGTGGTAGGACAGTGTGGTTTCTTCACCTTCCAGTAGCATAGAGGCTATTTGAGCTATGGTGGTCTTCCATGCTTGATCAGTTTGTGATCAGGTTGAGCAGAAAACTTGTCTTCTGTTCCCCAGTCCCAGACCCTTGGGCAGTGATAGGCAAACTTTCCAACACTTATGGGACATGTTGGACATATACTCTTTTTCTTCTTTCAGCATTCTCTGTAGGATCAACAGCATTTATAACCCCCAGTCTCAGGATGACTCTGGTGGCTTTTTGTTGGACACAGGCCGAGTCATATTCTGATCTGCTGACCCTTCCGGTCAAGTGGACAAGAGATTCACCAGCAAACCTTCCAGTGTCAGCTACACATTTGCAAGTACCATTATGCAGTTCACTCCCTGCACCTTCATGCATGGAGGTTATGCAGTATATCTTGTGTGAAAGAGAGGCTTTTCTCATAGGGCTGCAAGAGAGATGTCCTGATATCTGTCATTCCTCTGCATATATATACCAGGCTATCTTCAGTGACTGGTGTCGCAGAAAGGTTATCTTTTTGGTCAGAGTGTCTGTTCAGCAGATTGGACGCTTCCTCACTTACCCCCATCAAAACGAGCTCCTCTCAGTTTCTGTTTGAGTCTCTGTTGCTAGTTTACAACAAAGACCTCACCCTCAAGACTATTTTTTCTTGGCTTTGGCCTCAGTGGGAAATTTGGGGGAGTTACATGGACTGTGCTATCTTGTTCAGCACTTAGAAGGGTGGGATCTCTCGTTTTTTTTTTTTTTTTTTTGTGCCTGAATTCATGGTGAAAACTCAAGATCCATCTATTCCAGATGAGAGATTTGAGAGTTTTTTATCCCTTCCCTCTTAGATTTCGTTGATGGCAACTCGAATGAAATGCTTCTTTGCACAGTTCACACACTGAGGTACTAAAGTATATGAAAAGGACCAACTCCCACAGGCCAGACATTACAAGAGTTTTAGTAGTACTGTACAAGAAACAAAGGAAGGGGCCATCAAGGAACATCCTTTCATTCCGGTTTTGTTAGGTAATCAAGCAGGCATATGACTCCTCTGAGGAAGAAATTGACCTCATTACTCACCAGCAAGCTATACACAGTGGAACAAAAGATTTCAAAGAAGACCGTTTTATGAATAACAACTAAGATTAGAGGGGTAAATTACCATTTTAATACATACAAAGGTCATGCATTTTGGTAGCTGCTCTTTAGGTAAGGAGCAGTTGTGTGGGATTAACTCAGGGACTGGATAAAACAGAGAGGCAAAGCACAATACAAGGATTAGTGAGATTCTTTATTTTCTCTCTTAGGTCTCCTGCGAACATGTGGAGAATGGGATCCAGAGTGTATAGTCCTTTGTTTAAATAAATATTACAGTATTTTTTTTTTATTTATTAGTGCAGATTCTAATAGATTTCCGGAAACAATATTTTTATGTCTTGTTATTGTAACACTATGGAATCCATCAGTCCAATGTGATTTTTCAATGGTCCTACAGTATTGTATATGACTTTTTACGTAGGTAAAAAAATTCTTCTTTAGACCATTTTCAATAAAATGTTTCTGTTGATTTACTCTGATACTTAATTGCACACTTATCTGGCCCATACAAAATGAATCACAATCCATACATGGGATTATGATGTGAACAAAGTTACTACCCTGGAGAGGACAGTTTCTTAAAGCATGATTTTACAGTTTTATTTTAGGAAAAGATTACATCTACACTGAATATTTTCAACAATGATTTTATGAGCTCAAACCCTATAAAATCAAGCAAAACAAAGGGTATTTATAGGCAATTCTGGCTTCCTTTCCTGTCACTTCTATCATAAGGGTGTTCGTAGCTTTATTGTAGCAAGTACCCAAAATATGAGCTGGATAACACAAGCCCAACCTATTTTTCTAATGTTCTGTAGTTCGTTCTCCAAGAATTCAGGACTGACAAAACGAAATACTCACAGAAGCATGGAAAAGTATACAGAGATTTTTTATATTTATATGAGGTACCGCATATGATGCACACAAATTATTTGTTCTTTTCTGTACGTACTAAATTTAAACTGGAAACGTTCGCATCTCATAATGTCTAAAAGGGGCAAGCAACCAACTTTTTTTTTTCATTTCTAACATGAATATAATTTTTCCAAAATGGTTATTTACATCTATGTAAAATAACCAAAATGTCTATATTGCAAGACCATCAGACCTGAATAATCTTAGGAAAAGAATGTTTGTCAAAACACTTCATTAAAAATTGGAGAGAACTGGTGATAGAACGTTGCCCATTGCTATACCAAACGTTTGTTTGTTGAATTTTCTATTAAATATGAACATACAATCACAAATAGACAATTTAATGAATTCCAAATTTTCACTTTGGAATGTAAAACAAATGGAATTTTCCAGCAAGCTAGAAACGATGGAACAAAAGGTATCAAAGAAGGCTCGGTTTTACAAATAACAGCAAAGATTAGAGGGATATAAACCATTTCCATGTGTACAAAGGTAATTAAATTTGAGACAGCTGTCCTGTTGGTGAGGAACAACTGTGCAGGACTAGCTCAAGTGCTGAATAAGTACAGGAGCGGCAAAGTACTGATATTAAAAGGATTACCGAGATTCTGTTACTGGTAAATTCAATCCCTTCAGTTCCATTCTGCGATATGATAATACTGATTCAGTTCGCACTTTTGTAAACAAAGAACAATTAATATTTTGTATATACGAGTGGGAATGAGGTCGAGACAGAAACCCGAGTTATAATGTCTTACTTTTCAAAACTTACCAATCCGCTGTCGAGACATGGTGAAACTGTTAATTTTGTTCTTTGGTCTATTGAATTAATCAAAAGGGTGACTGATATAGTTTCTAGCGGCGACGACAGCAGTTTTGTACAATATTTTGAACGTTTTTAGGAGACAGAGCTTGCAGAGGGATTTACAGGTCTCAAAGGATTATTTTTTATGCGTTTCACTAAGCCTTATAAATATACGAACGACGAATTATTAATGGAAAGTTGTAACAAGGTCTATTATTCTTCAATAATCTTTTTACAGTGCCCTTGAATAACTTATTATTTCATCAATTGTGTTCTTATTCAACTCCGTTTAAGTGCTACCCTCACGTAATGAATCTTCCATTTTTGCGACAAAAGTTACGTCATCCATTATTGCTACGGAATTTGCGTTATCGGCTGATGTCAACAAACCTGAGACACAGTGGTATTAATTTTCCTCAATCAGAAATTATGTTTATGGGCTACCCTAGAGTAAGACCCAGTGCCAGCACAAGGCTGGCTTATCTAAGACGAACGAACAAGCAGAAGTTATCATGCAAGGGAATGTGTTGGGAAGGTCATAAAAAACATGCACAAATATCATCAAAGGCTCTCAGGATGCCATCATCGCTTGTGATAAATCTCAAAGATACCAAGCGATGCATCAAACATTATAAAAAATATTCCATGGAGAGTTCCTTTTCGATTAAAGAACATATGATCAAGAATTTCTGGCTACCTATTGGTTTCTCTGTAACTGACATCCTCTATGGGTATAAACTTGCCCAAGCCAAGATGGCAGTTGAATTATGGGTATAAACTTGCCCAAGCCAAGATGGCAGTTGAATTACCCTCATTTAAGAGAGAGAGAGAGAGAGAGAGAGAGAGAGAGAGAGAGAGAGAGAGAGAGAGAGAGAGAGAGAGAGAGAGAGAGAGAGAGAGAGAGATCCAAGACTGTAGAGGTCGATCTGTATTGTAACTGTGTGAGGAGAATCATACATGAGTTTAAGGACGAAATTTACTCTACGCTCAGTCACTTAAGCTAAATGCCATATTTTTTCACTGATTTCAGTTTCAGAAATATATATTTTTTATTAGTACATACACTGATCTATAATGAAGAGAGCCACTGATCTCATGAAAATATAACTATGAGATCCGTACGTGTTCATTTTTAACTAGAAAGAGTGAAGAAGAAGAAGAAGGGGTGCAGTTACAAATCCTATGTCGGAACTCGCTAACTTTAAGCTAACCTGAGGATAGGTAGAGATACGATCATTCAAAGTTTACCTATGGTACCCTCTGCAGCAATTAAATCACAACATTGTAAGCTGTCATATTTGTTATATTCAAATGTGATAACATTAGAATTGTTACAGAAGCTTTTCAACTGAGCTACATGTAAATATAATCGAATCCATTCTAATAAGAACTCTAGAGAAATTGTACTACATCGCCCCTGATTGGAAAGCGTTAGGCCTATTTTTTTGGCTTCGAATCTTGAAAGTGAAGGAGGCCTTGACAGTGGATAGACAGTGTATTTACTTATGAAAGACATCAATCGCTCAATCGTGTGACCTTAATTAGTTTGGAAACGAATAAGAAAGAGTTATAAGGGCCCTTATCCTTACGGTAAACCAACAGTGAACATCAATAGCAAGATAGCCTAATCGGGTATGTTGACCCAATATTGTTTTCTGTAAATGAGGCTTTCTGTACTCGGTCAGTTTTCAATGGCAAGTTAACAGCTTATCCTCGGGTGAAACTTAACTTCAGTTGCGCGGCCCGATTTCCGCCAGTCGTCGACCGGGACAGCTTCCTCATACATAGCCATGAATAGACCTAAGCTTTCATATAACGCTAGGTCCTGACCTAACCAGATGATACCTACCTAACCTAACTTAGGGCGACGTGCCCTGACCTGCTCGGGGGGCCTCGCCTGCCCTGGATCGCCCCCAAAAAAGCTGTAACCTGTCCCGGTCAGTGACTGGCGGAAATCAGGCTGCGCAACTAAAGTAAAGTTTTACCAACTATGGCTCTCGGCATACCTTAGTGTAGCCTTAATGAAAAATAACAGCAGTATTAGGCTCTGTTAGCATAGTATCATGTAATAAAATGGAAATTTTGCATACTTTGACCTATTTAGGCCTATTTTTCTTAACCTACATTGAAAAAAAATGGTAACTTTGGTCAAATTCTATCTATCCATGCTAAAACTGGATAAATATATTTGTGATTCTAATGAATTTGATATTCATTTTTACTTGGTTGGCCTAACTGATCACCATTAGGTTATCAAAAGACAGCAAAATGGGGTGGGTCCTCTATTTCCCCCAACGGTAACATGCGTTTTTGGGTTTGGGCAAGGAATGAAAAGGGGTAAAAGACAAGGCTATACAGTAATCTAATGCCTATCGTAACCTAAAATAATTGAGGATGCCAGGTCCTACCTTACTTGGCTTAACTTCTCAGCAGCCATCCTCAGTTAGGTCCTACAAAGCATTACACCCGCTGAATCCTGTTGATAATAGCACACTGAAACAGCCTTATCCAATTCCTTGTTCCCTGGCTGGGACATTGCATTCCACTCAAGCCTCTTATCTGAAATTAAGAAAAAATCATATGGCATGCAGTACAGTGCTGAATGAAGGCTTATTATGTACATCCCACCATTCTTTCTTTATTGGGATCAAACAACATGCAAACTAAAAATTGCACATTAAGATGAAAATTACTGAACATTAGTTGAGCAAACTTACACTAAGCAACTAATGGCCACAGTATTTGCACGTCATAGTTTGTACATACATAATTACAGCATCATCCTGTATTTGTTTGGCATCGTTTAAAAGGTAAAGCCTAGATGTAAAAAACTACATGCTAACACATGTAACCTTTTTTCCAAATCTTTAACTTTAAATGACTTATTGCACTTGTTCACCATCCAGCTCAACAGGAAGCGCCTTGTCGTTTGCTTGCTCAGCTCTGGGATTGGATTATCTGGATGTCTGTGCTTTTCTGCCATTCATCCTGATTTGGTGGCACTTGGACACTTACCTACCTACCACCAATTAATCACCTTGTTATCAAGTTTCAGTCGCATTCATATAAAACACTGCTTTGCATATGCAAAAAAGAAAAACATTTTAAACTAGATATATAGGCCTTGTTTTGTCTCTTTGGGAATATTGCTTTCATAATTGCGATGAGGCGTGTTTTTCTCTCCTTTGTAGAATTAAGTCATTGGTAATTTATCTGATTAATGACACCACCACCACTACTTCCATTTCTGTCTGTCAGCTGTAAGTGGCTTCCTTCTCTTTTCTTTAGGTACATTTTTTGCCTCCTTTTTTTTTAGCTTAAGAACTACCTCAGAGCCTCCTGACAGCCATCAGACCACCTCTTCCCATACTTACCCTGGAAATCAGCAATCCTCAGACTGCACAGTGGCCAGTTTCTTCTCTGCTTCCAAGTTTTTTAATTCTGTTTCTTCTTTTATTTTTCCTAGCTCCTTTAGCTAACCTTAAATCCTTCAAGAGGAAGATAGTGGTTCCATGCTGCATTTGTTTTTCCTTTCTCCTCCTTGTTTTATGGTCTGTGATAAATAAGGACATTGCTTTGCATATCCAACTGGCCTTGGCATAAAAAAAAATCACCAGGAAGGTTCTGAGGCCCCAGTGTAATTGGAGACAGATATGGGTAATTGTGGGTCGAAGGGGGTGTTAAAACACCAAAAAAAGAAAGATGATAGGAAGGAAGTGTATACCTACAGCACTCATCTTCCTTCTCCAGTGGGATGTCTACTGACAGCCTTCAACCCGTGGGTAGTTCACATTTTTCAAGACACCTACAATGTTCATTTCTTTATAGAACCCTTCACCCATATCACCATCTCTAATAGTTTTTCAGACAAGAATGAATTAGACTTACATTGTTAAACAATGAGGATACCAGAAATGGGGAAAGTTTGAGGGAAATTGTAATCTCAAAAGCATGATCAGTTTGGAAACCAATGATCAGACTCTAGCTCCTCAACAAATTATTTCAACAGATGGTCTTCCTTGGTGGTTAGCATTCAGATTGGTCTGGATATTTGCTATGAAAGATGACATAAGACATAAGGACTTTCATGGATCTAACATCCAGGAGATAAGTGAGATTTGTGTTGAGCAAGATCATCCCAGTTCAAGGCCTCTGCTTTGGCTTATAAGCAAAACCTCAAATATTTATGAAGAAAATGGTCTTACTAGTGCATTGTTGGAGGAGAGGCCTGAGGAGGCTGAGCAGCTTAATGGATACTTTAACCACTAAACTTTAATCTGGTGATGAAGCTAATTTTTATTTAGTTGCTTTGAAGGCCTTACAGCCCACAGCATATCTGAGTGTATAAAATAATGGTACAGGTTTAGTAGGCAAGACAGGATATACAATATTGTTTGACTGTCTAACTCTTTCTGGCAATGTTGGCCCCACCGGCTGAGTTTGGAAGAACTCCATTGGTCACCTAGTGTTGTTAGAGATGGTTATCCTTGGGTGTATATCACTCCAGCTCTAAAGGAACTTATTATGAATACTGTACATGGGAATATTGTTTTTGTTAACAAATGCTAATCAGCAGAGTAAGCAAAGAGGGCCCACAGTGGTGGATAGAAAGTACAATATTGCAATACACTCCCTGAACACCTGAATTAGCCCTGGTTACCTACCAGCCCGAACTATATCCCCAACTCATTACCCACTAAGTGGGTAATTAACTGTCAGTGTTACCAACGCTTACAGGAAAATCCTGTCAAATGAGTTACCTAGCGTACCGTTGGCAACGCTGCTGCAAGTCCCGGCTGTGTATGGCCGAGAACTCCAATTGCTTTTTGTTCACCGTGCTGCTAGGACTTGTCCTACATCAGGCGAATTTTTGGTTATAAGCCCGACCCCTTTATTTTTCGTTTTTTTGGATTGGATAACGACTTGGACTGGTTTTGATCGCCCCCTTCTCTCCTGGATTGTTCTTTCTCTGGATTTTTGGACCTTCTCTCCCGTTTTTGACTTGGCCTGGCTTGGATTTTGAAATGGATAAAATGGATAAGACACCACCCTTGGACAACTCCTCGGCTTCCACATCTGCTTCTGCCGTGACGACGGAGATCGCTACCGCTGGAGAAACTGCAGCCCATCGTTCGTGTACCGCCTGCAAGAAAAGGATGAGTACCCTTAAAAACGACAGACATTCGTTGTGCATAAATTGCAGGAAGGTACAATGTAGCGTCACATTGCGATGTGACGAGTGTAGGTCATGGTCGACAACACAGATGGAAGATTATCTCAAGTATAGGAAATCATTAGCTTCTAAGAGTAAACGTAAGGACTCAGCGGTAGAGACTCAGGGTTTTGACAAAGAGGCTTTAGAGTCAGAATTATTTAGGAAATTAGAAGACAAATTGTCAGCCAGCATGTCTAGTTTGTTTTCAAGTTTCATGTCAAAACTAACAGAGATAAAAGATCAGGAAAAAGTTAATAGGGACACAGAACCTAATCGCTCTTTTTCAGCTCCCTGCCTGTTCCAGAACCAGCCCTAACGGGTGCCGGGGTCATGGAGAACCGCAAACCTCAAAGGTAGGATCTACCATTTCTGAACAGGCAGTGTCAGCAGCAGATTTCCCCTTTCACCCTGGTAACGTAAGTCCTAAGGTAAAATCTAATTTAGGATTGACGCAGACAGTTAGAGATAGGACGGTAGTAGAGAATCAGGAAGATAGGTTGAAGGTACAGTCGGAGTCAGGTGTCATTAAGGTTGCGGCTCCCTTATTGGATCCAACAGCGGTTCTTTTTCCCGCAGTAGGCTCTCTGCAACAAAAGGTTGCGAAATCGGTAGAGGATGATTCAATTTTGGTTCCTAGCTCTTCTGGTGTGGATAGGGTGGAAAGTATCCCTTTCTCTTCTTCTTCTAAGTTTCTGTTTCCCCCTCGGGACAAACCTTCGTCCCTTTCAGAGTCCAATTCAATAGATCAATTGCTGAACATTGCAGAGTATAATGCTGATCTGTTGGGACTCTCTAAAGGCTACAGATCTTTGGTCAGAAATTGTTTTAATATTGGGTTTTCCAACATTTTTGAGCATGTTTTGAAAAATCTACCTGAATTCACAAATGATGCTTTACAGGATTATCAGGGGGGAACAGAATCGGTCTATTTTCTTTCCTTAAAATCTATGGCCTCTTCTGTATCCACAGACATCTCTTCCCCTATGGTTTCAAAATCTTCTATGGCTTTTTCTCAACCTTCCGTTTCGGGTCATTCTTCGGGGAGACTTTCGGTTTCTTCTCTCGCTCATCCGAGCTCTCTACCATTAACGGACTTGCCTTCGGGACAATCTTCCACAAATCATATGACTTCTCATCCTCCGGAGCTAGTTGCTGGTTGGGTGGCATCTGGCAGTGCGACTGTTCCCGTATTCAAAGTTTCGGCTCCAGTAGTCTCAACAATCACTCCGGTAGCTAGGTTTACTGGTAACCTATCATCCACAATCGCTTTGGGTTCGGCACCTCGCAGTTTCCCATGCGAAACTCCTGTGAGCTCCGGCCCGCCTGGTGCATTCTCTACATGCATGACGTCATCGGCAGGGTCTCCGGTGGTTACCCCGAGTGTGGCTGCTTCTCTCTTCCCTCCTACTGTACCTCCCTTCTCTACCTTTCCAACAGGTGTCTCTGTTCCTCCGGTTAGGACGGTTTTTGTAGGTTCGGGTTCGGTTGCGGGTCAGCAGGAGTTTTTCCCACCTTGTTCTGCTTCCGCAAATTGCGGAGTGTCTGCTGCTGCGATTCCTCATCCGCATGCTTCTGTTATTCAGCCTAGTTCGGGGTTGGCGAGTATTGCGGCTTCTCCGTTTTCTGAGGTGGGCGTGGTTCGCCCAGGTGTGTCTGGCTCAAGCGTAGCTCCACCGTTGTTGGAGAGTGCGGGTTTTGCGCAACCCTTCTCGGCTGCCCGCAACATTGCGGCTGATTCCCCAGGTGTTCGTCTTGCGCACTCAGGTATTTCGTGTTCTGGGTTAACTGATCCAGCGTTTTCTAGGGGTCAGCCTGTCTCTGTTCCTGTCTCGACTTGGTCGGATCTTTCTGATAAGGATTTCTCTTGCGAGGAAGAGGATCCGGTATGTTTAGAAGCCTGTTCTCCTTCAGCGAACGAGAACGAATACAAGCGGATGGTGCACTTCATTCATGCTCTTTACCCACAGTCCAAGGCTCCGTAAGAACCTTTTCAACCTAATCAGGTGATGTTTGAGTCACTGTTTGCGACGAAACCAGTGGTGGCTCATGCACCAAAGAATCTAGTTTGGTTTGGCCGTGTCGAGCAGGCATTGAGGAGGCGGACGGTAGGTTAGCGGCATTAATTGGGTCGGGTAGGCAGGATTCCACCTTGCTTCCTTCTCGTAAGGGTTTTTACAAGGTTGCGGGTAACCCTTCTGCGGGTGTTAGGGTCCTCTTAATGAATCAGTGGAAGCTCTTCTATCTAGGGTCCCTTCTTCGAATTGTTTGGTTTCTGTCACGGCGAGAGAAGCAGGTATTTTGGAAGACACTTTTCCATACTCAGTCGGAGGCTCTATCCCCATTCGATGTGGATGTTATCTGGTTTAATGGGGTTCCTTAAACAGGACGGTTATTCTCCCTCGGACCCGGTTTTGTTTGACAACCTCATCACTTCGGTGTCAATGGGACTGGCCTATCAGGCAAACATTTCGGCCGGTTGTACGACCTTCTTCGGTAAGAAAAGGAGGGATTTCTTTCTGAACCATCTACCTCCGCATTATCCAGATATTCACAAAAGGGCTCTGTTGAGAGCACCTTTGGCGCTCAGCAACAGTCTTTTCAGGGAGGAAGATGTAGCGTCGATGGTAAATTTCGTTTCCTCTTCTTCAGCTGTCGAGTGACAGCAAGCCATGATTCGAGTGGCAGCACAGTCCTCTAGATCTCCGAGAGGTTCCAGGATGACATCACCAGCCAAGCGGACGCGTTCCAAATCACCAACCAGGTCCCCTAAGAAAGTCCGCTTCTCATCCAAGACTTCAGCTTCTGCTTCAGATCCGAAACCTTCTGTCCTTGAGAAGGGTTTTCGGAAATAGGAGACACTTCCCTCGTCTGCACCGGTAGGAGGTTGCCTAGCTCCATTCTGGGAAACCTGGAAGGAGTATGGCGCAGAGAGTTGGGTAGTGGAGGTGTTAAGGAGGGGGTACAGAGTCCCTTTTCGTTCTCTTCCTCCCCTATCCAGCTCACCGGTTCATCTTCCCAGTTATTCCCCTTCCTCCATCAGGGGAATAGCGTTAGCAGCAGAAGTCCGAGCCCTCTTGGAAAAAGGGGCATTAGAACCTGCTCCTTCTTCCCCAGGTTTTTACAGTCGGAGTTTTGTGGCTCCAAAGTCGGGAGGATCTTGGAGACCCATCATAGATCTCTCGAGTCTCAACCGGTTCATTGTCTCCCCGAAGTTTCATATGGAAACTTCTCAGTCGGTGCTGCGGTCGGTCCGGAGAGACGACTGGATGATTTCAGTGGACCTCAAGGACGCTTATCTCCAGGTTCCGGTCCATCCGGAATCTCGGAAGTTCCTTCGATTCTCGGGTCCAACTGGAACATTTCAGTTCAGAGTCCTTTGCTTCGGTCTGACCACAGCACCTCAAGTCTTTACGAGGATGATGTCTCCTATTTCAGAGATAATGCATCGTCGGGGTTTCAGGATGAGGCGATACCTCGACGATTGGTTAGTTCAGGCTTCGTCAGTAGAGGAAGTTTTGCAGGCGAGGACTTCTTACTGGATTTGTGTCAAAAGTTGGGAATACGATCAACTTAGAAAAGAGCTCTTTGATTCCAGCTCAGACAAAAACGTATTTAGGAATAACGATTCAGACGCGTCTTTGAGGGCTTTCCGACGGAGGAACGAGTTTTGGCAATTCTGAGCCAACTAGAAACATTCAGATCGAACAGAGCACAACCTGTGAGCCTATGGAAGAGCTTGCTGGGCAGGATGGCCTCCCTCTCTCTCCTAATTCCAGGGTCTCGTCTCCGGATGCGTTCTCTTTAGGCATGTCTCAGGAATCGCTGGGACTTTCGGAAGAGAACGCTCATAGTCTGGGACGATTCTTGCCTGAAGGATCTTCGGTGGTGGTCAGAAGAATATCATCTGACCATCAGCGTAAGATTGACTCCCCATTCCAGATTTCCATCTGTACACAGATGCCTTGGATCAGGGTTGAGGAGCAACCCTGAGGAATGTCAGGCCAGAGGCCTTTGGACGAATCTGGATCGGAGGGAGTCCATCAACCACAGAGAACTACGAGCAGTAGAAGAGGCTCTAAGTTGCTTCGCAGATCAGTTAAGCAACAGGACGGTAGCGCTCTTTTGCGACAACGTAACTGCTGTGTCATACCTCAAGAAGGAGGGGGGACAAAATCGCAAATTTTGAATCAAGTCGCCCAGAGAATTCTCCGCTGGTGCGAGTGCCACAGGACTACTCTCGTTCCTCAATTCGTGTCGGGAAAACTCAACGTTTTGGCGGACGGCCTAAGCCGATCGCAAGAGGTTCTAGGGGAGGGAATGGACGCTAGTGCAGGAGGAAGTTCAACTTCTATTGAAGAAATGGCCAGCAACCATAGACTTGTTCGCTACGAGACTAAACTTTCACCTCCCAGTATACTTCTCCCCAGTAGAAGATCCCATGTCGTTCGGGACGGACGCCATGTTGCATTCTTGGAACGACATGCAAACATATGCATTCCCTCCGTTCGGAATGATTCAACAAGTGTTGATGAAACTCAGGAACTCCTACAATGCCGAGATGACGTTGATTTGCCCTTTCTGGCCTCAAAGACCTTGGTTCCCGGACCTTCTCGATTTACTGATAGATGTTCCGGTTTTCCTTCCAGAGAGGAAAGATCTTCTCAGACAGCCGCACTTCCATCACTTCCACCGGAACCTCCGCGTGCTGAAGCTAGCTGCGTGGAGACTATCCAGCGAGCAGCACGTCATGCCGGACTCTCTAAGGCAGTGGCTCGCCAACTGTCTTTCTGTCTGAGAAGATCATCCAGAAAACTATATCAGGCCAAGTGGGCGGTTTATCGTGAGTTGGTGCCGGAACCAAGGTCATCGTATTTCACTTCCAACGGTCAATTTGAAATAGCGGACTTTCTACTTTTTCTGAGGAAAGAAAAGAAATTTTCATACTCTACGATCGCCGGTTACAGATCAATGCTTAGTAGTACGTTACGTTTCCATCTTCCGGAATTGGCGACCAGTAGAATACTTCACGATCTCTTAAGGTCTTTTAAGATAGAACGTCCAGTTCTTCCCCTTCGGGCACCATTGTGGGATTTAGCGGCAGTATTGACTCTCCTTAGGTCGTCAGAATACGAGCCATTAGAAGCACTGTCATTAAGACAGTTAATGAAGAAGGTATTATTTCTAGTTGCTCTGGCCACAGCTAGAAGAGTAGGAGAGATTCGGGCTGTCTCAAGAACTGTATCTTTCTCAGGGAAAGATATTTTTCTGTCATATTTGCCGGAATTCGTAGCTAAATCGGAATCGGAATCGAATCCTTTACCCAGAGCGTTTAGAGTAACGTCTTTAGAAGATTTTGTAGGAGGTGACGCTTCAGAAATGCTATTATGTCCGGTCAGGGCGCTGAAGGCTTATTTATTACGCACAGAAAAGATGTTGCCTCGCCCGAGAACGCTATTCGTTTCTCCCAGACGTCCTTCACACTCGATCTCGAAGAATGCTATTAGTTTTTTCTTAAGAGAGGTGATACAACAAGCGTCGGCTAATTCTTCGACTCTTTCGGAACCATTGAACTCCTCTGAACGCCCAAGAGCTCATAGTATTAGAGGGGTGGCGACATCGTCGGCATTTCTCAAGAATTTCTCGGTGTCGGCAATCTTAGAAGCAGCTACTTGGAAATCAGTATCAGTTTTCACTTCTTTCTACCTTAAGGACATTCAGTTCTCGTCGGAAAAGGGTTACTCGCTGGGTCCTTTTGTGGCGGCCAATTCAATTCTTTAGTAAAGGGTAGATTAAGGGTGGGGGTGGGGAGAGTAGGGGCAAGGTTAGACAGCATAAGATAGGTGAGTAGATTTGTCAGTGAATCGGAATTCTTTTACGAAACACAAGATGTTTTACAATTAAATGAGGATAGGTATATCCAGGTGGTTTTTCAGCTAGATTTATTCACCCTCTCGGCACAGCATTGATGGCAACGGACGGCAGTGATTCGGAAGCTCCGACTGCACACTCAACTTATCCTCCGTACATGAGAGGCTACAATAGCCACATGGGAGGCTCGTCGTTCCCCTCCATACATGAGAGGCTACCAATAGCCACATGGGAGGTTCGCCAGGCTCCACTACATGCGAGACTTTGATTAGCCACATGGGAGTTAGTTTCCCTTCTTCCGTGGGAGGTTTTCCTTGAATACCACATGGGAAGTAGCTCGACCCAGACAGTACCATGACTCGAGACTGACGTTAAGGGTACTCTCTCCTTTCAGGCATCCCCACCTGCCGTGTAGACTACCAGGTGAGGTTTGTTTTTTTATATGCATAGTAGACGATAATGAGTTACCTGCTTTACTTGTTGGTAGGTCGGTCTGACTTAATTGAACCCACCTCCACTAAATTTTGTTAATCGGGCTAATTCAGGTGTTCAGGGAGTGTATTGCAATATGATATTTTAATGATAAAATAAAGTTTGTTCATACTTACCTGGCAGATATATATATAGCTGTATTCTCCGAAGTCCAACAGAATTTCAAAATTCGCGGCACATGCAGTGGCTGGGCAGGTGGTTAGTACCCATTCCCGCCGCTGGGAGGCGGGTATCAGGAACCATTCCCATTTTCTATTCAAATTTTCTAACGCCACTGACTCCTGAGGGGAGGAGGGAGGGCAATATGAATATATATATCTGCCAGGTAAGTATGAACAAACTTTATTTTATCATTAAAATATCATTTTGTTCATGAGACTTACCTGTCAGATATATATATAGCTGAATACCACCTTTGGAGGGGGGTAGAGACAGCCAAGAATTAGGGAAAAAACCAATTTATTGGTAAAATTATTTTGGTTCCTTATCTGATAGCGTAGCTGACTGAGTGGTTACTGTCACTCTAGTCTGCTTCTGCTTTACTAGAGACCCCAGCGAGGTAGTGACCTATATAGCTGGCGACTTCTAGATGATCTGTCAACGGGGTGACCACAATGTGACTAGATCATAGACCATACAAAGAGGACAAAAGAGCATTACTAACCACCTAACCAACACCTAAAGCGTTAGTTTGCAAAGGATTGGGAAGACTGCCTCCAGTAGTCGACCCAACAACCATAAAAACACAATTAAAAGGGATAGGATCAGAGTTACCCCTGTCCCCAAGGTTGCTGAAGCAGCAATGTATGGTCCCAGCGAAAAGCAATTTTCGTATGCTACCTAAACATCTCGCCAAGAGTGTGAGGCAAACACCGAATTGCTTCGCCAAAATGTGGCACTGAGAATGTCACTGAGTACCATATTTTTCTGGATCACCATGGAGGTAGCAACTGCCCTCACCTCGTGAGCGTTAACTCTCAACAACTTGAAGTTGGAGTCGTCACAACTAGAGTGTGCGTCCTTATTGACGTCCCTAATGAAGAATGCCAGTGCATTCTTCGACATAGGTTTAACTGGTTGCCTCACAGAACACCATAAATTATCCAAGGGACCACGAGTGTCCTGTGTTCTTTTAAGGTAGCTTGAGAGCTCTAACTGGACATAGAACTCCCTCAGGTTCCTGTCCAATAAGGTCTGCTAAACCTTTAATTTCAAAGTGTCTAGGCCAAGGGTTAGAAGGCCTTTCATTCTTAGCCAAGAACTTAGGGCTTAAAGAATAGACAGCATCGTGTTCCTTGAAGCCCACATGACGGCCTTGAACTTCGCTCACTCTCTTTGCCATCGCCAGAGCCGTGAGGAATGCCGTTTTTCGAGTAACATCCTTAAGAGATGCAGAGTGGAGAGGCTCAAAAGGACTAAACATCAAAAAACTTGAGCACTACGTCCAAGTTCCAAGCAGGAGGAATTAGCTGAGGAACCTTGGACGTCTTGAAAGAGCTCGTAAGATCGTGGAGGTCCTTATTGTCAGACAAACCTAATCCTCTGTGTCTGAAAACAGTCGAAAGCATGCTCCGATAACACTTGATAGTCGGAACTGCTATATCGAGTTTTTCTCTTAAGTAAAGGAGAAAATCCGCAACCTGGCTCACAGTGATAGAGGAAGAGGAAAAGCCCTTCTTTCTACACCAACCCTTGAAGGTTGCTCACTTCGCTAGATATATCCTGTTAGATGAAGAACTTCTGGCTCTAGCGATGGCCCGTGCCACCTGGCCAGAAAACCCCCTCGCTCTGACCAATTTTCGATAGTCTGAATGCAGTCAGGTTCAGAGCGGGAAGGTTTTGATGATATCTCGCGAAGTGGGGTTGTATGAGCAGGTCTGCTCTCATAGGAAGGGTTCTCGGAACGTCTACCAACCAGAAGAGAAACTCCGAGAACCAGTGGTTCGAAGGCCAAAACGTGGGGATGAGAGTCATCCTTGTCCCTTGTGAGGCCGCGAACTTGCGTATGACTTCTCCCAGAATTTTGAGCGGGGAAAAGGCGTAAACATCTATTCCCGTCCAATCCCAGAGAAGAGCATCTATCGCAACTGCCCCCGGGTCGAGTACAGGTGAGCAGTATAGAGGGAGCCTCGCTGTTCTTGAGGTCGTGAAAAGATCCACAAGTTGGAGACAACAAAGTTTCCAAAAATCTTGGCAAACCTCCTGATGAAGGGTCCATTCCTTCGGCAGGAGTTGATGGCGCCGACTGAGCAGGTCTGCTCGAACAATTTCGACCCCTGCAACAAAACTTGTGAGAATCGAAATGTTGCGAGCATAGGCTCAAAGAATAATCTCTCTTGCAAGGCTGAACAGGGAACAAGAGTGTGTTCTGCCCTGTCTCTTGAGGAAATCCAATGCCGTTGTTGTCTAGAAACTACACAATTGCAAACTTGGACCTCGAAGAATTGGAGAGCTAAAAGATAGCCGCCAAATCTTTGATGTTGATGTGCCAGGACACCTGTTCCTCTCTCCAGGTTCCTAACACTTCCTCTCCCCTCTAGTGTTGCCCCCAACCTGTTGACGACCCGTCGGAAAACAACACTAGGTCGGGGTTCAGAAGCTTGAGGGAGATCCCTTTCTGCAATTTCGTTGGATCGAGCCACCACTACAGATCCTCTTTTACAGAAGGAAGAATTCTCAATTCCTCTTTCAAGTCTTCCTTGCTTTGCCAGTTCTCCAACAGAAAGAACTGAAGAGGCCTGAGATGCAGACTCCCAGAAAACAAACTTCTCCAGCGAGGAAATGGTCCCCAGCAGACTCATTCCTTCCCTCACCTAGCATGTTTCCTTCCCCAAGAAGGCCGGGACTTTTTCGTACATAGAAGTTGCCGTTCTTGCGACGGAGACGCTATAAAAGCCGCTGAATACATCTGAATTCCCAGACACAATGGACAGTGAGGGGATCAGCTGCGACTTTTCCACATTGACCAGAAGTACCAGGGACTTCACGAGATGCAGAGTCAACTGAAGGTCCTCCAGATACCTTCGCTTCGACGAAGCTCGAATCAACCAGTCGTCCAAGTAGAGAGAGATCCTGATGTGCGACAGGTGCAACTGCATCGCAACGTTCTTCATGAGAAGTGTAAACACCCTCGGAGCAAAATGTGACGCCAACAGCATCTGGTGTTCCCAGGCGGTCACCCATCCAAGTACTGACCAGACCCAACGTTGCTTAACTTCGCTGATCGGACGAGAAGCGGTGCTTTCAACGTGGTATGGCCGTAGTGCAGAGTCCAAAGCAGAGCCCTGAACTGGAACGTCTAGTCCCCCAAGACAACCTGAGATACTTCATCAAACGCGGATGAATTGAGGCGTGAAGATAAGTATCTTGGAGATCCAAAGATACCATCCAATCCCCGGGATGAAGGGCTCCTAGTATTGACTGCGAGGTCTCCATCTTGAACTTTTCCTTCCGGACCAAGTTGTTTGGCCTGTTGACGTCCAAGACGGGTCTCCAGCCTACTGAAAGTTTTGGGACTAGAAACAATCTGTAGTAAAATCCCGGGGGACTGCGAGTCCAAGACCTGTTCCGCTACTCTCCGCTCGAGCATCTGTTCGAGCAAGTCAAACAGAATTTTCTGTTTGACAGGATGGCAATTGGGAAACAAAAAACAAAGGAGGAGGAGACAGGAAGGGAATCAAGTAACCTCTCTCTAACAGTAGGAGGGACTAAACGTCTGCCCCTCTCTCTCTCCAGGCTTGTGCAAAATGAAGCCTGGTTGCTAATGGTGTCTGGAGATGAAAGGAGTCACTTGCTACCTCTCTTGGAAGTGACATTCCTTTCGGGAAAAACTCTCTCCTCGTGGTGCGGGTCTCGTGTTGCTTCCCATGGAAGCCCCTTCACGAAAACATTTAGGCTTTCGTTTACTTTTTAGCCAACTGAGGAAAAGAAGAGGACGTTGATGGGGCCAAATGACGTTTGAAGACCTGGAAAAAGGTCCTTTGTTTTCTTGAAAAAACGATAGCAGCAATATTCCTAACCAAAGTCTGGGGGAAGAGATGGCTCGTTAAAGGAGTTTGATGTTTTTATGACATAATGCGCTGGTGAAAACAGACTTCACTGAAAGAAATAGCAAAAAGCAATGCTCTCTTTTTGCAAAAGAACCTGATGAAAACTGAGACGCAAGTTCTTCAGAGCCATCTGAGCTGACGGCCTTGTCCATGCACCGCAGTACACTGGACAGCTCCCCAGACTAATGGAAACCGGATTAGTAGCCTTCATGTTCAAAAAAACTTCAGACACCAGTCCAAGAAGTTAAAGACCTCAATAGTCTTGAAGAGGCCTTTAAAATGGTGGTCCATCTCAGTCAGAGTCCAAGACACCTTAAAAGAAGACAAGTGGGATTTCAAGAGGCGTCGACTAGGATTGCAAAGTCCCATTGAGAAGTCAAGGGAAGCGTTAAGCCAATTTGCTCCCTGTCTTATACCAAATGCCTGCTTTGTCGGACAAACGTGAAGGAGGCAAAGCGAAAAAGTCTTTCCTTGATTTTTCCTGGCAGCCATCCAATCCTGACTTTCTTGAATGCCTTTTTGGTAGAAAAAGACTTCATCATCTTGAGAAAGCCAGGAGTCCTTCTCGCTAAGACAAAGACAACTGCTGTGAAGGTGGAGAGAGAGGAGCCGAAGGTTGAAAAGTCTCAGGAAACAGATCCTTAAGTAAAATAGCCAGAGTCTGATAATCAGAGGAAGAAGAAGACGTTTCTCTTCATCCAAAGGCTGTGACGAAAGAGGATGTTCTTCCCCAGCTGGCGGGTCTTGAGTGAAAGAAGTTCCGATTATTTGTACGTATGGAACTCCCGCATTTGAAGAAGTCACTGGCTAAATTATGAAGTACATCAGAAGTTGAAGCGGGTAGTTGTGCGTCATGATGTACAACAGAGCAGCGTCAACACAAGACTTTGAAGCTATACGGCGAAACGAAGCGGAGCGTCATGGCGTGGCGCGAGAGGCTCCGTGGCAAGACACGAGAAGAGAGTTCACAGCGTGGCGTGTGGCGTTTCATGGCTAGCGCGCCGAAAGCGTCAAGGTGAGGAGCGCGTGAAGCGTGAGAAGCGCAAGAGCAAGACACACGCTCCTGGCGCGTGTCAAGAGAAAAGTCCAACACCTCAAATCGGGAAGACGAATAGGAAGCCACTAAACACTCTCTCTAGACGACAGACGAAAGCCCCAAAACATCTAGCAGACGAGGAAGACGAAGCAGGAGACGAAGGTGAAGGTCTGTACCTCTTAACAGGCAGTTTCGAATCTTGAAAGGTTCATGAGAGCATCCAGCTGTTGTTGCAAACCCAACAAAATCTGACGCGTTGGAGAAGCAACTCTCTCGGGAGAAGGGCTGAACCTGAGAGAAGGAGAGGGGCGAGAGATGTATACTTCCTTCTCACAGGGGAAGAAGCTCTAGCCCTTGCCTTAGCGCGACAGGGGGGTCGAGTAGCGTCATCATCCGAAAAAACACTTTTCTGGATCGGGTCCCGTGTCAGCCGGTGAAAAAGTCCATTCAGCACTTATTTCTAGGTAATTCCGTTGCTAGATACCAGAGAAAGCTAAATGAAATGCTGGAGTTACTACCCCAGAGCGAGCTCCATTAGATGGAGTCGTGTATGGAAAAGGGTGAACTATAAAACACGGAACCTTATCCTATAGAGATCCCAAAGTCAAAAGTCCCACAGAGAGGTGCCGTTACAAACCCATGCACCACTCGCAGACAGTACACAAATCACCGCTAGCCTCATTCCATTTCAGCAAGCACCTCGGTCACACGTGTTTTTCGTTGTGCTTTTTATCTTGTGCTTATTTGCATCATTATGGCATCCTCACAAGGTCTTTCTTCATCAAAGTTGAGTACCAGTGTTTCTAGTTTTTTATTTGAGGCGATTGAGGCTCCTTTATTTCCCTTTAGTCTAGTAATTAAAGGGAGTTATAACGCCCGCCTCAATCTCCTCTCACGGCCTCACATGACCTCCATGCGTGGTTCGTGAACTTGGTCGCTTGTTTTTCAATCTTTCTCACTGTTCCTCTTCATGTTTAGGATATTTTTCCTATTCGTGAAGTCTAATTAGTGATTTTGATTGATTGACTTTTGTATCCCTTTGCTTCGAGAGTGAAGGCTGGTGTTTAGGCTTCGGGCTACCCCCTCGGGCCTATTCGCCTCTTATCATTTCCTTAACATGCCTTATTTTTGCCCTTCACTTCTCTTAGCTTCTGGGAATTTTATTTTCGTTGGTACTGTTAAGATTATTTGTTTAATCTTTGCCCTTGTGTTCGGATGCATTTGATATTTGTTGATTATTATGGATATTTCTTTTGTTAGAGGGCGACCATTTCCCTTCATGTCCACATCAGGTTGGGTATGGTCCTCCTCTTATATTCGTTTTGTTAGTTTTTATCCATTTATCATGGGTTGGTTGTTAGCTTTAGTATTACCTTTTTTGGGCGTTAGGCTAATAGCCCCCTTTTTTCCATGAAAAAGGGGGTGGTCGATCGTTCGCTTCCGTTCACATGTCCATCATTGTGTTTTGTGTATGTTTTTCCAATGCGATCTCCTTAAGTTTTGACTAGGGTCTTTTCATCTTATGTTTTCCTTCCCCTGTTTCAGGCTTTCCTCGTAGGCTAATAAGCCTCTTGTTTAAGCTGAAATAGCGAGGATCTCATGTTGCTTCCCTCTCCCTGTTTCCTGTTTTCGCTTAGGCTAATAAGCCTTTTGGTTAAGCTGGGATAGCGAGGGACATCACGTAGCCTACCTAGTTTGGTCATTTCTTAAGGTTAGTTTCCAGTTATTGGTTATGTCGACACACCCTTACCCCTTCCCCTCCCGAGTGCTCTCTCTTCCCTTGATTTGTTTTCAGTCTTGTTAACTTATCAAGGCTTGGGAGCATTCCTTTCCTTTTAGCCTATAGCCTGTGTCCCCTTCCTCTGCATTGTTTGGCCTGTCCTTGGTACGGTCTCTGACTTTACCAGCCTATACCCCCTCCTGGGACTGCTGGTGGCCGGGAGAGCTTCCCCTCTCCCGTCCACCATCTTTGGCCTTCTTTGCCTCCTCTCCCCCTTTCTGACCATGGAGGTTGTTCCTCTCCCTCTCCTGCTTCTCTTGCGCTTGCTGGGTAGCTGTCTCAGTCAGCGAGTGGACGTGAGGACCAACGCGCCGGATTGTGCATTCCCACTCTCTGGTCGCTTCTTTACGGTTCTTCCTCCTGGTCTATTCATCCCTCCCCCTCCATCGTCATCTCCCTGCAAATCGTTTAATTTGACGACACTCGGTTTAGTCCTATTCTCATGGCCAGTTAGTGTTTCCCACCTGACTGTCTTCTTGTCCGGACCTTTTGACGTTCCCTTCCTTTAGCTAACCACTGTCTTTCGAGGCGCATTCCTTGCTCCCCGCTCCGGCGGTTCTAGTGTTTACCGGTCTTCCGTTATCGCTAGTTTCAGAATTTCCTTCTTAGTTGCCGGGAATGCGCTTACTCCGGACAGTTTTAACCTTCCCATTTTATTTTGTATCCGTCACTTACTTTTATGGCATGTTACCCCGGCTAGTTCCGGTATATTTAGTATATTTATTATGTTTATTTTGTATGAGATTTTATTTTAATCCGATTACCTTCCGGATCATTCTGGCAGGTCTCGGTTTTATTTTATATACTAATGTGTTGCTCCGGCACACTACTCCAGCACCTTACACGGTGTACTCATAATCTCATACTTTTACAGGTGGTGCGCTGCCAAGAACAGGGTGCTCCGCAGCCCTCCACCAGGCCAGCGGCCACGGAAGTTTGTCGGTCCCACTCCGGGTGTGCGGTCCACGTGGGGATCTCATTGTTTGGCACCCTGACGGATGTGATGTTTGCTACGCTCTTACTGAGCAAGCTATCGATGATTCGGTAGGTTGTCATGCATCTTTCCTTTTTAGCCAAACTGTATTTTATAAGTTTTTATCGATTTCCCCGCCTTCGGTAAACCGCACAATAATGTTTTTCTTCCGCAGGCTGACCGCAAGTCTCGTGATGCTTCGCTCCAGGCCCTTAAAGTCTGGGTTAGCGGCTTCGACGCAACATAGGAGCTGGCAATCCATATATACTCTCGAAGGACATTTGCAATGTCCTTTTTCCCCAGCGCTGGATCACAGCTTCAGTCACCAATGATGTTGCTGCTCCGTTGATTGCCGGGATTCAGGAGTTGACCCAGCCCTCTCCAGACGGTTCGGCCCTGAGCGGTGGCGTTTGAAGAAGACGCCAAAATCTTGACCTTGGCCTTGAATCTCCGAACATTGTCCCGGAGCATCAAGCAGGTAAGGGGGTAAGTGAGGCAGGTTCTTCACTGTTTAGCTCTCCTTCTTCCACCGCTTCCTCTTTTAAAGGTTTCTCTAAATCCTCATACCTTCGGGCATGTCTGGATCTATTGTCCCGAAGGTGAAGTCTGTCAGGAAGAAAACCTCTACCTACTCCAGCAGGTCGATCTGAGGTCCCTCCAGCGGCCACGGGCGGTGAGCCCTTTTCCGTCCGACGAGTACAGCCTCCCCTCCGGGTCACAAGCAGAGTCTCAGTCGCGTCAAGTGGTTCCCCTCCTCCTGCTTTGGATACACCTCCCTTTCTTGAGCATTTCCTTGAGAGAATCGGGACCGAGGTTTGAGAAATCGACGCGGATAGGGTAGACAGCAAGCTGTCTGGTCTTGCCAATTCTTTTCAGTCTCTTTCGGAGAAAGTGGAATCACAACAGGAATTCATCCAAGGACTGGCCGACGGCGGATCTCATTCTAGGTCTCATTCTATTCCTGACCCTTCCACTCTCCCTCCCTTCGATCTGGGGAATCCTTGGCGTCTCACCCTTTATGCTCCCAGTGCGAAGGTACTCTCACCATAGAGGGTTTGGGCACAAGGAGAGTGGAAGAGTTGGAATTCTATCCTCCGGACCTGACATCCCCTACACAGGTTTTGCCAGGCTGAAGGGGAGGTTTGGAACAGGTCTGATAAAGTCCCTAAGGAGACCGTTATCTATCCTAGGGACCAAGCCCAGTCGTCTTTGATGAGGACTCTTGCGGAGTGGCAAGCGGAGAACACTAAGCTTACACCAGCCAAGGGAGTGTTCACTATGTTCACTCTAAGTGATGTTCTCCTTCCTCCTTGTACTTCGAAAGTGGCCTCTGACTAGTCAGGCTTGCTTTGAAGGTAAACCCTCCCCTCATCTCCGGGAGACGGACCCGACATCTCTCGTCTTTCCCGGGGCACCGACTTCTGGAAGGAGCCCCTAATACGTTCTACGGTGACTCGGCTTGACCCAGACTGCGCTTCTGATCTGTTCAGTGAGCAGCTCCTAAGATCCCGGAGTCGCTCTGCTGAAAGCAGAGGCTGATACTAAGGATAGGCTCGCCAGGTCTTTGAACTCTTTAACTTTAGCAGAAGCAACTTCTTTGGTCTATAGGAAGATTTTTTCATTCCAGGTCTTGACGAAATCTCTCTTGGCGAGTTTTCAACAAGACCTGTTTGACTTTATGACTGCCCGACTGGCCTGCCGGAAGCATATCTTTTCAGCAGCCACAGTTCGACATGAACCAAATAAGCTTCTGAAGAGTTCTATCTGGGGAGCTAATCTTTTCCCACAAGAAGAAGTTGACGCAGTCTTATCTGAGGCGGCTAGGGTCAATCAGAGTCTCCGTTCTCGTTGGGGTCTGCCCTATAAACGGAAGCAGTCTGATCTTGCCGGCCTTCCCAAAGTCCAGCAAGAAATTTAAACATTTCAAACGCCTCCCGGCTCAGTCCTTCGTCCAGGTTCCCTTACAAGGTCAGCCTTCAACCTCTTCCTCCCAGCCTCCGCCTCAGTATGTCCTGGTGAATCCGTCACATCAGTCTCTTGCTGCCCCCTCCTCTATCCTCCTCCCCCGGCTTTCAATGCTGCATATGAAAGCCAGGGGAAATTTCGCTCTGGGCAGTCAACCAGAGGCAACAGGCCCGTGGCTCTGTTAGGGGAAGAGGAGCCCCCATCTCTCCCAGGAACAGGGGAGGTAGAGGCTCGAGAGGGAGGAAGCAAACACAGGACCGATGACATACATCCTGTGGGCGGGAGGCTGTACCACTTTTCGGGCCCGTGGACCTTCTGTCCCTGGGCTCAGAGTATAGTTTCCAGGGCCTAGGTTGGAGTTGGATCGACGGTCCCCCTCCCACCAGTCAAGTTTTATCAGGCTCCGACCAAGGATCTCGAGGACTTTGTGGAAAATCTTTTGCAGAAACAGGCTATAAGGAAAAAGTGAGGACACTGAAGTTCCAAGGCAGGCTCTTCAGTGTTCCCAAGAAGGGTTCCGACAAGCGGAGAGTAATTCTGGACTTGTCCCGTCTGAATTCCTACATTCGTTGCGACAAGTTTCGGATGCTTACAGTCTCCCAAGTTCGGACCCTACTGCCCCCGTGGAGCCGAACCACCTCTTTAGATCTTTCCGACGCCTATTATCACGTCCCGGTTGCGAGAAGGTTCTCCCCCTTTCTGGGGTTCAGGCTCGGAAGGCAGGCATATTCCTTCAAGGTGATGCCTTTCGGCCTCAACATAGCCCCAAGGATTTTCACCAAGTTGACAGACACGGTCGGACAACAACTCCGGTCTCAAGGGATTACGCTGGCGCGTATCTCAGATGACTGGATCATCTGGGCATCCAGCATCGAGGAATGCTGGAGGTTACATCCGTGGTGGTCGACTTTCTAGAATCTTTGGGCTTTCGTGTAAACAGGAGAAGTCCCGCCTGGTTCCGAGCAGTTGTTTTCAATGGCTAGGAATCCAGTGGGATCTGAATTCTCACAAGCTCTCTCTTCCTCCTCCCAAGAGGAAAGAGATAGCCAGAGCAACCAGACAGTTTCTCAAGTCCAAACGAGCCTCTCGCCGGGCCCAAGAAAGAGTTTTGGGCTCCCTTCAGTTCGCTTCAGTGACAGATCTGTTGCTGAAGGTAAAACTGAAAGATATCAACAGAGTGTGGCGGAGTCGAGCAAATATCAGCCTCAGAGACAAGGTGTCTCTGATTCCTCCCATCTTGAAAAAGAGACTCCGGCCTTGGTCGACTGTCAAGAGCCTGTCCAAGTCAGTCCCCCTGCAATTTCCTCCTCCGGCGTTGGTTATCCACACAGACGCCTCCCTAAGCGGGTGGGGAGGATATTCTCAACACCAAGAAGTGCAGGGGACTTGGTCCCCCATGTTCCGCCAGTTCCATATAAACGTTCTGGAGGCCATGGCGGTCTTCCTTACTTTAAAGAAGCTTCTTCCCCCCAAGAAGATTCATATAAGGCTGGTTCTGGACAGCGCCACGATAGTCCACTGCATAAACAGGGGAGGTTCAAAATCCAGCCGGATCAACCAGGTAATGATTGCACTTTTCTCCTTGGCATGCAAGAACAAGTGGCACCTGTCTGCCACTCATCTTGCAGGGGTCCGGAATGTCATGGCGGATTCTCTATCAAGGACAACTCCCCTCGAGTTGGAGTGGTCCCTAGACAGGGCCTCGTTCAATTGGATCTGCAACCAAGTTCCGGGCCTGGAGGTAGATTTGTTCGCAACCAAGCTCAACAACAAGCTTCCTCATTACGTAGCTCCCAACCTGGACCCTCAAGCTCTTTTCACGGACGCAATGTCATTGGATTGGAACAGGTGGAAGAAGATTTATCTGTTCCCTCCAGTAAACTTGTTGTTAAAGGTCCTTCACAAACTCAGGACATTCAAGGGTCAAGTAGCTCTAGTGGCTCCCTACTGGCCAAAGAGCAGCTGGTTTCCACTTCTGCTGGAACTGAAGCTTCAGACATCCAAATCCCCAGTCCGAAACTAACACAAGTAGTACAAACTCAGACTGTGTCAGCTTCCTCAAAAATTCAAAATGCCCTGGCTTTGTGGACTTTATGAAATTTGCGGCTCAAAGGGATGCTAACATTGATCCTGTCAATACCATGTTCTTGGAATCAGATAAGCGGGTCTCCACTCTTCGGCAGTACGACTCAGCAATTAAGAAGCCAGCACTCTTTTTGAAAGAATCTGAGGCTACAGTAATGACCATAAATTTGGCAATCTCCTTTTTTTAGATCACTGTTTGAGAAGGGTTTAGCCTCTAGTACTGTTACTACAGTCAAGAATGGCTTTATGAAAAGTATTTTTGTATGGTTTCAAAATTGACCTCACAGATCCTTACTTTTCTTCCATCCCTAAGGCCTGTGCACGACTGAGACCAGTAATCCGTCCACATACGGTTTCCTGGTTTTTGAATGACGTGTTGAAGTTAGCCTCAGATATCGATAATCAGTCTTGTCCCTACCTTTCCTTATTGAGGAAAACGTTGTTCTTAGTTAGCCTAGCTTTTTGGTGCTAGAATTTCAGAGCTGTCTGCACTCTCTAGGGAACCCAACCATGTCGACTTCCTTCCATCAGGGGAGGTTTTGCTGATTCCTCACCCTAAATTCCTAGCCAAAAATGAAGATCCGCAGAATAGGTGGTCGCCTTGGAAAATTCTCCCCTTCCTCAAGACCTGTCCCTGTGTCCAGTTCATACATTGAGGGCTTATTTAGACAGGTCCTCTCACATCTCATCTGGGCCTCTCTTTATCAGGGAAGGGGGTAATCTCTCTATGTCTGCTATTAGACAACAAATCCTTTACTTTATCAAGCAGGCTAATCCTGACTCAGTCCCAAGAGTTCATGATATTAGAGCTGTGGCCACCTCCATTAACTACTTCCATTACATGAATTTCACGGATCTTACCAAATACACTGGTTGGAAGTCACCCTTGGTTTTCAAATGTCACTATTTGAAATCCTTAGAAGCTCTTAAATTCTCAGCAGTCGCGGCAGGAAACGTTGTCCCTCCCTCTGGTACCCTTTCTGATTCCTAGTCAATTCTTCCTCCACTGCCTCAGTTATCCCCTTACAGTCATTTCAGTCAGGCGTGCCTTGACTTTCTCACCTGACCGTGTTATCTGTATATTTGTCTAATTGACACATTTATGTTATAATGTTTTCAATTTTGTATAGTTATTTTGTTTAAGTATATTTTTATATTGTCATGTTAATTTTAAGCTCCCATCAGTTTCATTTGTACATTATTTGTTATTATTGGGCAATTAAAATTTTTGGTGGACCTTTGGTCTTCTGTTCCCCCGTACATTTTGTTATCTCTTGCAGTTTAAGAATGATATTTATTTCTCTGTTAATTTTTCACCGGCTGACACGGGACCCGATCCAGAAAAGGGATTTTGACAAAGGAAAAAACGCTATTTCTGGAGAGGGACAAGAGAAAAGTCACCAACACCCACCTCTGTCATGTGTCGTGTCCCCATAGTAAACATCATTCTGGTGGGGTGTTGCTTTCATGGAATGCATCTAGCGGTGATTTGTGTACTGTCCGCGAGTGGTGCATGGGTTTGTAAAGTGGCACCTCTTAACAGGGACTTTTGACTTTGGGATCTCTATAGGATAAGGTTCCGTGTTTTTATAGTTCAGCTGTTTTCCATACCCAACTCCATCTAATGGAGCGTTGGGGGTAGTAACTCCAGCATTTCATTTAGCTTTCTGGTATCTAGCAACGGAATTACCTAGAAATAAGTGCTGAATGGACTTTTTCACAGGGAAGACACGGCCCTCTTAGCGCCAGAAATAGATTTTTCCTTTGTCAAAATCCCTTTATTCTCTTCTGCGGAGGAATATCCAAGCAACTTTCGGGGAAGAGCACAAACGTCTAGAGGAAGAGGACGTGAAGCGTCCTCTCCTCTAAGCTTCTCTTAAGAGGGCGAGAGTCCAACCGAGAGCTCCAACCCCGAGGTGGGGAGGACGTGTCGGAGGACGAGAAGCAATCCTTCAGGATATGTGCCTGTGCACGATCCCTGGCAGCCTGGGTAGCGTCATCAGGACCTGCCGAAGGGACGCCAGATCGGTGGGAAGCCCCCGTAACCCTCATGCGGCTTTCGACATGCCCCCTCCCTGGTCCTGGGAGTTCGACAGAGGTCCAGGCCTAGAGGCATTATAGGGCCGATCTGACGCCCCCCTCCACAACACTAGGGGCACTAGCACTAACACTTTGCGCTTGAATTGCATTCACTTTAGTTTCAAGAGCACGAATTGACTCCAACACGAGAGCCAGGGTATTACCTTCTGCAGCAACATACTACAGGGTTAGTACTAATATTTATTACAGGGTTACTAGGAGGAGAAAACCCTGACTGTCCATCTAAGGATGCACTCTAGGAGGAAGATCTCCTCAACCTATCACGCTCCAATTTAAGCATATGGGCTTCATATTTCTTCCACTCACCCTCAGATAATCCCTCACATTCATTATACCGATTATCATAGCATTGAACACCCTTACATATCATACATAAAGTGTGAGGAACTATCGAAGTCTTCGATAGCCTCACCTTACATTCACCCAAGCTACAGACTCGATAGCTAGAGGTAAGACATCTTAATTATAAGAAAAGTCAAAAGCAAAATAAAAAACGGCCCACAAAGAGCGTATGCCAAGTCACAGATCCAGTCGAATACCAAAAAACAACCAAAATACTTAAGTGACAACAAATTTCGAAATCCAAATGGCGGAGGAACTGACAACAGGTGTTGATAGTCCGGCGACAGAGAAAATCTGAATAGAAAATGGAAATGGTTCCTGATACCCGCCTCCCAGCGGCGGGAATGGGTACTAACCACCTGCCCGGCCACTGCCTGTGCCGCGAATTTTGAAATTCTGTCGGACTTCGGAGAATACAGCTATATATATATCTGACAGGTAAGTCTCATGAACAAAATGAAGTTTTCATAATAAAACTAATATTGTAATACTTACCTGAACACCTGAATGATTCCCACCCTCCTCCCCACTTCAATCTGATTAATGAATAACGCAATTGGAGTTCTCGGCCATACACAGCCGGGACTTGCAGCAGCGTTGCCAACGGTACGCTAGGTAACTCATTTGACAGGATTTTCCTGTAAGCGTTGGTAACGCTGACAGTTAATTACCCACTTAGTGGGTAATGAGTTGGGGATATAGTTCGGGCTGGTAGGTAACCATGGCTAATTCAGGTGTTCAGGTAAGTATTACAATATTAGTTTTATTATGAAAACTTCATATTACAACAGAGGTGAACCCTGTTCCTTCATGACATATATGAATCAACTTAATGCTATGGGACTCACTTTGATGATAGAACATTACAACGTGTAGATTAAGTTTTCTTATGTCAGCACTTGTTCATAGCTCAGCTCATAACCCAAGAATGGTCTGTTCTTTTAAACAGGCTTAGGAATCAGTGCATAAATGATATTCCAATATGTAATTCAGTATCCCTCATGACACAACCCAACAGCAGTTGCCAATTGTGGAACTAAGGGTTTATCAAGGGAAAAAGAAAATCATTCTTCAGCAAGAGTAGGAGTCTGTTGGATTAGTTATTACAAGAACAGATATGCAAGCTCTCTGATTTTTCATAACTACCTTGATGACATGCTGATCCCTATTTCTAGGTCCACATCTGTTAATACAGTAGTCCTATCATACCTCTTTCTAGTGTTGTCTATGTTCAGAAGTTGTCATCCTAAGAACTTACTGATATTTAATCTCTTAATTAGCCTCAAAAGGATTCATACCCAGAACTCCTGTTCTTCCTATTTCATGCTCTTGGTGAACTGCCATGGACTAAGTTTTTTGAGAAGGCGGAACTTCAGTTCTTGATTCTTAAATTTGCTTTAGGCCTTAGGTTTGTTGTGAAGCAAATGAAATTTGGTAAAGAAGTTGATCTTTAATACTCATTACATATAATGTGAGTTTGTGCTTTCAAACCCTGCAATTTCTCACAGCTTATGGATCAGATGGCACAAATACTGACTTTTGTATTTTTGGGACCTGGGGATCTGCTGTACTATATATAGTACTACTGGCTCTCTCTCTCTTTTTTCAAGAGAGAAGTATGTGGGTGGTTTTATGATTATTATATAGACTTGGACCATTGATGGATGGTCTCTTGTTTGTCGTTTTTCTTAACCTGTATTTTAACAGAGATCTTTCATGTTCATAATTGATCGCGGACCCTCTTTTCCTGTCAGGAGCGACCAGATTTGCTGAACAGCAGCACCAGTAAGCAGTAAATGTGCCTGCTGTCGAACTCCTGTTCCGGAGGTCCTTTATTCCTCACACCAGTGGACTGTGGAACAGTCTCCTCGAGGATGTTGTGCAATTGGAACCTCAAAAGTTCAGTTAAAGATGCAAGGCTTTACTGCCCTAAAAAAATTCTTGTATTTAACTTATATATATTTATTTATTTGCTAAATTAATTTTTCCTTTCTAATAAGTCATCTCTTCTTTCATTATTTCCTATTACCTTCTATTACTTCCTTCAAATGAACACTGTATTCTAAGCTTGAGTTTCAAGTCAGTGCCCCTGCAGACCTGTTCCATACAAGTATGGTTCATCTTCTTAATAATAATAATAATAATAATAATAATAATAATAATAATAATAATAATAATAATAATAGAGTAATACAGTAATAGTAATAATAATAATAATTAGTACTGTACTGCAGTTGGTTTATATGAAGAAATTTATATTTTGAAAAATTAAATTTCCTGAAACAATTTTTATTCATAAATCTCTTTTAATTTGTTTTTGTACTTTTGATTTCAGGATAAATCAAACATAATCTTTACATCAAGTACTTTCAACAAATTGCATCAGGAGATGAGTACGAGTACCAGTGAGTTCTACATTAGTCTTACAGAATTTCAAGCAGTGATATCAGCAGTAAGAAAGTGAGAAGTACAAAGTTACTTTTCATCTGAAATGTGAATTCTGAGCTATGTTTGAAAGTTTAAAGCTATGTTTTTAATTTGTTCCAGAGTCCCATGATAGTCATTTAAATACTGAAAAAGGGTTTATATTCTAGATTAAATTACTGAAATGAATGATACAGAATATAAGGTAATTTTCTCGATACCATGAACTGGAATAATGTACATATAGTATTGAAGATTGTATGAACACAGGGTCTGTCAATTGTCAGTTCTGCCCTCACCATATTTGCAGTGTAATTATATTAGACTTACTTCCAAGGCTTTGACTTTAAAGTTGGAAAGTTCAGTTGAAGCATTTGTGAGTGCTGATAAGATTTATGAAGAGAAGTTGTTCTTCTTGTATCACTGAATTTTGAAAAGCATGAATTCATGAGTTAAAGATTTGCAAAGATGGTTCACTCATGCCAGAAAAATATGAATGGGTTTCACGAGGTAAGGCAATGGGTTACTTGAAAATTTTCTGAAAATGGTGATTTCATGAAGGAAATGTAGATTTCAAGCTAATTTCCCACTTTCAATGTGTGTGGAAATTTTTAGGGAGGCTAAAGTGTCTGAAGACAGAGAGGCTAAGATGGAATCCAAACTTAATCCTGAACTTCCTGTGAAGGAAGAAGGGAAATACCCTTTGTCACCGTCTTTGATTAAACAGGAAAAAAACGATTTGTTTGGTGATCAAAATTCAGCTGCTAATGATTGCTTTGTGTTTGTAGAACCATCTATTGTAATAAAGACAGAGCCAGAACCATTTAGTGCTGAAGAAGATGACAAAAAATGTCCGAGCAAAATTGATTCTGTAGAAAGTGAGAGAGACTTTTCAGACAGTGATGAAAATTGTAGAAAAGAAGTTATGCTGGAAGGAGATGTTAATTCACCAACAGACATTTGTCAAGTGAGCTTTTCTTCCCCAGAGGAAAGCGTCTCTGAAGATGTACGTCTCAACACCCCTGAAACAATGGATTCTGAAGACTATGAGTTCAGATGCACAGTTTGTGAAAAATCATTTTCAGCGTTTGGTCCTTTTTCAGACCACATCAAAGTTCATACAGACAGCAACCCATTAACTTGCAATGTGTGTGGGGAGGCTTTTCCAGAAATAAGTCAGTTTGCAGCGCACATGAAAGTTCACACAGAAAGCAACCCTTTAACCTGCAATGTGTGTAGAAAAGTCTTTACCCTGAAATATGAGTTCACAATTCACATGAGAACTCACACTGGGGAGAAACCTTACGTTTGCCCTGAATGTGGAAGAGGATTCTGGAAAAGAGGTCAGCTCAATGCTCACCGTAAAATTCATACGGGGGAAAAGACGTTCATCTGCAAAGAATGTGGAAGAGGATTTTATAAGAAGGACCATCTTAGCAACCACATAAGGACACATACAGGAGAGAGACCATTCCCTTGCCCAGAATGTGGAAGAGCTTTTGGTACAAGAGATCATCTTAAAGTTCACATGAAAATTCATACTGGAGAAAAGCCATTCTCTTGCACAGAATGTGGGAGAGCCTTTTATAAGAAAGATCATCTCAGCACTCACATGAGAGTTCATACGGGAGAGAAGCCATTCCTCTGCAGTGAATGTGGAGGAAAATTTTCTACGAGAGGTCATCTTAATGCACATATGAGAATCCATACAGGCGAGAAGCCGTATGCCTGTACATTGTGTGGAAAAGCATTTTCTGAAAAGAGTAAACTCACACTTCACATAAGAATTCACACAGGAGAGAAGCCTTATCTTTGCAGTGAATGTGGAAAATCATTTACTCAAAAATATAAGCATACTGTTCATATGAAAGCTCATGCAGAAGAAGCCTTGAGGTCACAGACTTGAAAATCTGTGTGGAAGATGAGCAAGACAAGTTATTTTCTTCTAGAATTCATGCAAAGTGAATGTGGGGAAGATTTTCAGAAAAAAAATCTTACTAAGCAAATGAAAATTACAGCGTGAATACCGTTACGTTCTCATGCTCATTTTACATGTACTGTACTTACAAGTCACCTAAGAAATCGTGAAGATAGCAAGCCATTGTTCTATGTTGAATTTAGATCATTGTTCTTTCAGGAATGTTAACCAATAGGTCACACAGTAATTAAGACAGGCAAGAAACCAGCCATTGATGTTTAAAAGTTAAATTACTTGAGTATGGGTAAGTGTATCTAAATTCCCACATTAGTATCCGTAGATCTGGAAAATTGTGAATGTATGATATATGGAAAGCATTCTTTCAGAGGTGCAGCATTACACATTTTAATTCTCACCAAGTACACATGGCAATATTGAATCTGAATATGTGCAGCACTTTTGAATATTTATAATGATGAAAAGTCATTAGTTACAAAAACTAAAATATGAACAAAAGTGCTGTCTTGTAAAAAAAACATTGTCATTCTTGTATGTCAAAAATTGTGTTTACTTAAGGTAAGAAAATAATGTTTATCAGAAAGCTAAGGAGGAATATACTTCGTACTATATAAACATCAATAATAGAAAAATGGGGGGAAAAGTTTTCACACACTGTGGATTTTACTTGAAACGATCACAAAAAGATTGAGATGAGAGAAACTGAATACAGTACTCATGTTTGGGTTAATCGTTGGTCATACTGTATCCAGAGTCATGTTTGAATTTCAGCTTATACAGAAAGTAATTTTGATGATGGACCTGCATAGGCTATACTGTAGAGGGTGTACAGAAAAACTACTCACCCTGCTTTTTGCTTTTATTTAGCTGCTTAGTCATCTTTGAATATGTAGATTTTTGTCATGGATGATTTTTTGTATATGGAAAGGGTGCTTGGTTGTAAAATAGTAAATTGAACACAACTTTTGTAAAGTAAAAAATTTAGGATTCTTCCACAAATGGATTTTTTGAAAAATGGTTTTTTATATCATATATGGGAAAACATTCCTTATGAGATTAAACCCATTGATGACTAAAAAAAAAAAAAAAAAAATTGGACTATAGTGCACTTCCACTTTTTTTTGTGACTGTGCGGAAACATTGAACTTAATTGTCAGTGATTTCATTTCCCATATTCTCACCTTTCATAGTCTGAAGTGCCAGTGATCCCCCTCCTATGAAGAGAGAATTTGTCACTCGTGTCCTCCTTTTACAAGAGAAAATGGCCTGCAAATACTGTGTTGTTTTAATTGTTGAGGATTTACTCTGTCTCTTTGTCTATTAGTCTTTTATTTTCCCCCAACACCATAAAGTTTGTGTGCCAAGTTCTACCTCATAAAATGGACCAAATGTCATTGTAAATCCCAATTCAAGGCCCTATTTGATGTAACATATATCCAAGACAGATTGCCTGAGTTCCTAGCTGTTGCATGTACAGTATACTCCTGATATTTTTTTTTTATTTCACCCTTTTCATGAAGCTTGATCAGTTACTCATGGTGAACAGAATTTTGAAAATATCAGGTTAGATCTTATGTTAAAGTTTGCTAGAAATTACTGTATATACAAGAGAGTGCAATGCCGTTGGAAAATAACATCTTCTGATAATATTTACGTATTGTGATATTACACATTACTGTATTATTTTAAAGGTTAATTGTGTCATTATAAAGTAATTTTTAATTTATGACACTGTAGAATAGTCTCGGTTTACATTTAGGCAATGCTAATGTAAAGTAGTCTTGAATAATACTGTATACTGCTGAGAGGTTTGTTTCGTTAAATGTAAGTGTCTGTCATGGATGATTTCCTCTTTTTGAAACTAAATTTGGTTTGTGATGCAGTCTTGCATATATGTCATAAAGTAAACTGAGCAGTGATATTTCAGCATTGTATCTTGGTGTATGCAAAATTTATTTCCACTCTTCTAGCATAATGCATGGCTTAAGACTTTATTAGCCACTCCAATTTTTAAGTGACTAAAATGGTTCTGTTCATTGTTGAATCTGTACTGTAGATGTGTATGCTAATTTCTTTTGAAGTTCCTAAGGTTTGAATGACATCAATAGAAGAAAATATGAAGTATAATGAATGGGAAAATGCCTCATGTAAACTGAAGATCATTGTTAAGATTGACTGAAAATTGTTAGTAAAAAATGTTTCTGAAACAGAGATAACTTTGAAGTTCAGTGCAGAAATCATATGAAACTGATCCAGTTGTTTAAATAATGCCTGTTAAATAATTTTATTATAACTCTTGATAATGTGATGAAATGCATTCAAGTATTTTGTTTTTTATAAGATTACATCAGGTACAGAAATATTATTGGATACTGTAACTGTGAATTAGTGGATGATATTACATGTATTAGATTGTGAACTTGGTGCCAACAGATGTTTTAAGTGTGGATTATTGAAATGTATATTGTGTTGACTGCTTAATCATCCACTGCTATCTTCATCATATTACTTGATACTAGTTATAAATTACTTGGCTGCAGGTTTGCAGTGTAGGTACCTAATGGTTTGTTGTATATTTGTTGTTAAAATATTGTATGCAAGTTAGGCATATGTCATTTTTCCATAAATCTGAAGTACCTTTGCAGCACTGATTATTCATTATAACCCATAATTGATTGGTAATCCTTTATTTTGTTCATTGCAGTATTTCTTAGGAATTTAATATACATTTTTTAATATAAAGGCTCTTGGAATGGAGCAGTCCAGTACCTTTATTGAGCTCTTGACTAATGGATGCAATAATAACAAGTACTAAGTGCGCCGAAGTTTTTTTGGTGCAATCGAGTTTTCTGTATAGACACTACAGCGTATAAACAAGGCAACCGAAAAGATCTATCTTTCGGTGGTCTCGGTATAATGCTGTATGAGCCGCAGCCCTTGAAACTTTTACCATGACCTGGTGGTGGCCTGTCCTATATCATTGTCAGAAGCATGATTATGGCTAACTTTAACCTTAAATAAAATAAAAATTACTAAGGCTAGAGGGCTGCAATTTGGTATGATTGATGATTGGAGGGTGGATAATCAACATACCAATTTGCAGCCCTCTAGCCTCAGTAGTTTTTTAGATCTGAGGGCAGACAGAAAAAGTGCGGACGGACAGACAAAGCTGGCACAATAATTTTCTTTTACAGAAAACTAAAAACCAGTAGGACCCTTGACCATGAAGGAAATGATATACGTACTTGCCTTTAAAAAAAAAAAGGGATGGAGTGACTTGAACACCCAGATGGTTAATTAGCCTTTCTGTCAAACCAAATATAAAAAAGCTGAATTAGAGAATGCACAGAGATATGGGTATGTATGGTATTGGAGTCATGTAATGTGACCAGTTTACTGGATCCACTAACAGACATGTTGCCAAGACCAGAATTGATAGAAAGCAAGAGCAATTTGAGATTGAGTTTGATTAACCTAGGATTGTTAGGAGGTAAAGAAGAATATATGTTGGGATTAAGTGCTGGAAAGTGTTCTGACAAAAAGACATGCTAGGGAACATCATAAATAAAGAGAGGAGGAGGAATGTAGCTGAGGGAACAGAGCCCTGACAGGCACTACTGGAAGTGGAATCGGCATTCATGCCAACTGTGCGTTAATCTGAAGTAAAATTATTTCATTTTAGTAAAAGATACAGTATCACCCCAGTTTGCAGGGGGTTAATATTTGAAGAGATATGTCTAATTTAAGATTTGTCTGGGTTTACTGTTTCCATAAGAATTAATGGCAAATGCCATGTTTGTTTTTCATGGCTGCTTAATTTCACCCATGCTACAGTTATTTACCTTTAGTCAGAAACAAAAATATACTGTATATAATATTTTGGTAATGCAACTTTACCAGAATACCTATTGTGTAAAGTAAAATGGTTATCTGGTTAATGCTGTTCTCAATAAAGGCTGCATATAAATATACTGATGTTATTTACATCGTTATTTATGTCTGAAACCAGTAAAAGTGATTTACCCCTGAAACCAAACAAAAATATTACTGGGCTGTAATTCAATTTGTGTTACACTTCCCTGAAATGAGATGTCACTTGATTAAACTAACTGGTAAATTTCACCTGGCAAGTCTAGATAGCCAAGGCAACAAAGATATTTCTACCCAGCAGAGGGGTATTGGATCAAGATATGGAGTATGGGAAATTGAATATCATAAAATAAAAAAATCATATTTTGATTTTATAGTATGTATACATATATGTATATATATATATATACAGTATTTAAAATGTTAAGCATACTTACAACACATCTGTCTTAGGGCTTTGAACCAATTTACCATGGATAATAAGGGACTACTTTGCGTACTTCATTATTGCTATTTATGTAGGAGAAAAATCAGGAAGTTGTTAAAAGGTGTGGTATCCAGAGACTGATATATGGACTGAAATTTCAAAGGATATGATAGTTCTGGCTTAATTACAGAGGAACTATAGATAATGACTACCAAATTGGGATTCAGGTGGAAAAGGCTCGAGGTACAAGAGAATGGAGGGAACTTTTTAATGTCCACTCCTATAACAGGCAAAGCTTGACAAAAAATATTGATACCGTAGCAATGATGATGATGCTGTGATAGTATGTAATACGTAATACTAGCAGTGAGTTGAAAATATTTTCCTTATGAAGGTAAGAGGCTCATCTGTTACTTATATCAAAATTATACTGTCCTGTATTCAGAATTGGTAAAAAACGTGTTAATTTCTTAAAACAATACATGTGAGGTAGTTAATACTGTACTGTAAATTCATCCCCTGCTATATGACTCGGTTATGTTTATCAAAAATTGATGGTAAGGTGATTGATTGTTTCTGAAGGCTTCATGGGGGATACATTCCTAGCCATTCTAAAATATAAATAATAGCTCATGAAAGAGCCCTCCAACAATAATAGAAAAACAATCCTGCACAAAAATAATATATTAAAGAATAATACATACACCACCCTGCATATTATGCTCTTTTACCCATAGTCAATCCTGAAAATATAGTACAAAAGCTATATCTGTCATAATTTTTTTGTGTAAAATAAAAATGACTAAACAGGTTTTTTATTTGCATTTCCAATACTGATTACACTTTTAATCAGTTGACAAAAAATGCTATTCTAAATAGAAACAACTAAGATGGGCTATATTACAGCAAAATGTTTTCATACACCTGTCTGGATGAAGCAAGTTTTCCTAATTACCTGTTTGGGATTTTGAAGACCCAGCCCAGACAGGTATGTGCATATAGCTATCTGGGAAAGTGGCCACCACCATAAGAAATAAGAATTTTAGCTCTGTGGTCCAATTAAGCTCTTTTCATAACTAGGGAGCTACCCACACGAAGAAGAAACTGGCTTTTCATTGATGTCCTGTATTAGTATCTTTCCTCCAAGTTGTTCTTCTATATATTAGTCTGATTTCTAGACTACCAATGGTCTCACACAAGAATTAAGTTTTAAATAAGGGGAAGGTAAATTAAGATTTACTGTACCACTAAGTGGGAAGAAACCAAAGGGTACTGGTGAAAACCAAAGGCAGAAAGGAATGAAGCTGTGCAAAGAGTTAGAATTCCAACAGCTAGGTCTGTATTACCATCTCTTAATACTTGAATTTGGCCCAATATATTAGTGCAACAATGTGAAAGGGAATCTTGTGATGAGTATCAAGATAAAAGAGGTTGGAGAATTTGTCTTAAATCCCTGAATTGCTTGAGGTTTTACCTGCTCAAGTCAAAGATAATGCTCAGAGGTAAGATATAATTTAATACTGAGTGTACCAATGATTTCAATGAATGATTATGATGATATGTGGACACAATGTTGTAAATACCTGTAATACTGAATTACACAAATTTTTTGTACAATTCATTAATACTGTCTAAGGCTACATCATTTAGCCTTATAGTAAGCATTTTAGAGTGATTATGATTGTGTTATTCTGTTTGTTGTGCATGTTATTTAGAGAGACCAACTTCAGTTTCTGACTGAAATGTGCTTCTTTGGTTCTGCATCAAATTACATTAGGTGTCTTGTTGTATTCTGGTAAAGCTCTACATTCTTTGTGTAAAAATATAACTGTTACTGTATTTAACACATACATTTTTCATTAAATTTTATGTAAAGTTTATTACTGTACTACTAAACAATGTTTCATGGTTGTCCCATCAGAACTGTATATCTCTTGTTTTTACTCTGTATTTATAGGCATATCTATAAATGGGCTCAAGCAAGCTGTATTAATAGATGTCCCCATGTTTATTTTAGTGATTTTCACTGTCTACTACTATGTCTAGATAGTTTCCAAGTTGCTTCGATGCTCTAATCATGTTTTATAATTTGGCAACATATACAGTAGCATGTTTATTATATTTTCACTGGCTGGCTCTTAGAAACAAGTTATAGGGGGAAGAAAAATACTTTTTCCACATTGCAAAGTCGTCTACAGATATAAGTTCTCATACTTTATAGCATGTGTAATTTGATAACTGAAACTCAGGCATCCTATCCCATATCTTGCACAGTGGGAAAAAATGACTAAAAAAGCACTGATACTGCTAATAGCAAAAGTGAACAAAGGTTTATCTAGCTGTTGAACTTCAAACAAACCTCATTTTCATGCCTCACTTTCATCAAAACTTGTTTTACATCTCTGGTTTCATTATTATGTTAAATATTTTTGTTACATTTTGACCTATACGTTAAAAGCAGCCATCTCCCAGTTGCTGGATTAGTAAATCATTGTAAGTGAAGACTTGTAAATAGGATTATTGTATAAGCATATCTAACCATTTCTGATACTGTACACAGTTTATATTAACATTGTTGCGTATGTTAATTTCCATGATAAATATTTTTAAACATTGCTGTACAGTAAATAAAAATTACAAACGTCGAGAATAAGTTGAGGATATTAAAATGTCAAAAATCATAGCATTAGGGACATGGAGAGAAACATTGCTTTTGTGCTAAGTCCTGACACTTCTGATTGATAAAGAAGTGAGTGGAAATTGGTGCTCAAACAGTGATAAATGAAGTAATGAAGAGGTTTGGTTGTATGATTAGAAAAGTGAAATGTACAGAAAAATTTAATTAATCAGAGAAGTTTGCAAAGAAGTCAAGGTTGAGTGAACTGAAAAATATATGTATAAATGTGGTTCACTGATTAACTTAACATGTCAGCTACTTGAAATCTTTACTGTTGTGATCTATGGTGAAAGAAAATACAATCCATTGTTGAATTCCAGGTGATTTTTTTTTATCTGAAAGTGGCACATTCTTTGGAATACATGGTGAATCAGCTTAAGCATGTAGAATAGAGCTGCTATAACTGCTGGTGTTGCTGTTTGATTTATTACAGCATTAGTTATACAGTTCTTGTAGTTTAAGTAAGGCAACCAAGCCTATTTTCTATACTGCCACCAGGCATGTGACAAGAACTCTCCTTGTTGTGCCAATGCCTCATTCACAAAGAATGTTATTTAGGTTCTCTAAGTCCTAGTTAGGTAAAAGATATTTTTCTTAATCTCCTCATGGTATCCTTACCATTGGTAGACTTAATGTAACCCATAAGACTCTTGTATGCATTTGCTTCTTTTAACTGGTCTTGTGAGTTCTCACTGACTTGTGTTGCTATCAACTAAAATAAGTTGAAGCTAAATGTGATCGTTCTAACTATAGCCTATACATCTGTAACTCAGCAAAGCATTACTTTTCCCATTTATGAATGTTAGTCCCATTAAAAAGGTTCCATACTTAATAAAGAAAGTAAGTCACTGATGCCACACTACTTAATTTCTTTACATGTCAGTAGGGTAGGAATTTTAATTGTAAACATGACCTTAAAATCATAAAACTTGGTCAGGCTTCAAGTCAATGCAGCAATGACTTCCTGTTGTAGATTATTATTATTATTATTATTATTATTATTATTATTATTATTTTCTAGGTTATTGTGTTTTGCTGGTAACACACCAATGTTCATCATACTTGGAGAGGAAAGCAGTTGCAAAATTTGATAGTTTTATTTCCAATGAATACACTATGTATATCAGTTACAGAATATGGAAGATGGACTCCCGATTTCAGTTACCATCATATTCTGTAACCAATACAGTGTATTCATCGGAAATAAAACTATCCAATTTTGCAACCTGCTTTCCTCTCCAAGTATGACGAACACTGGCATGTTACTGGCAGAATCCAGTAACCTAGAAAAATCATTTATCAGAAAAATAGAAAAATGACATTTTTATGATAAAAAAAGTTTTATATATACTTAACAAGTAATTCATAGCTACTAGCTTTCTACGTGGCAGTCTAAGAATTCAAATTTCGCGGTAGTACTACTATCGCTCATGTAGGTGAAAAGGTCCTGCCCACTTTCGGGACTGATAGGTACAACTCAGCAAAGAGCTTCAATTCGTTTTGGCCCTGATGTCCATATGAGGGGAGGCGGGTGGACTCCGATTATGTAATTACTTGGTAGGTATATATAAAACTTTATTTATCATAAAAATGTCATTTTTATATAAGCGACTTAACAAGTAATTGCATAGCTAATTCCATATTGATTGGAGTGGGAACATGGACATATTTTTCTCAAAGAAAAATGACTATGAAATAAAAAGGTTGCTAGCATTAGGATAATGCTCGTTGTTCCTTACCGGTAAGAGAGCTCCTGCAGACTGGTACTGCCTCTGCAAGGTGCTCATCTTAACCTGTGGAGGACGTGGCAGTATGGCCAAGGATCGCCTCCATTTCAGTGGGTACTTTGCAGCCATGAAACTTTACCAATGGTTAACAAAGATTAAAAAAAGGGCGCCCTTGCCCTAGGTGGAGACCAGAATAAAAACAATGCCATCACCTACACTAGAATAAGAAAACCTCTCCCCTAACCACTAAAAACTGGTGGATACTCCAAGTACAATGTACCTCCAGACTTCCCTTGAACTCAACACCTTACAACAAGGTGAGAGGATGGTACAGGGACAGAGAGCCCCCTATGCTTCCTTTCCCAGCATAGGATAAGGGTCGTAACTTGCTGCAATTTTCTAATACGGTTTCGATGTCTGTTAGGAACAATCGTTTGCCAACTGTTCCCTTGGTGGGTTGTTGCCTCCTTTGTTTGTATTTGTGTTTTTTTTTTTTTTGCTGGCGAGTTGATGTATGGTGGATGGTGTCAGACTTCGCCAGTCAGGTTTGTAGCAGCAACGAGTCAGGTCCAAGAAGCAGTGAGTCAATTGGGATAGCAGCAGCAGGTATTCATACCTGAAAGGCAGGTCTCGGCAGCAGAGCAGGGAGAGCATTTTTCGCCATGATGGTTGTTGCCTTGACTCTGTCATGGGCGCCCGGTATTGGAGGAGAACGTCGATACTGTTTTTGGGGACGAGATGGTTGCCGTGTCAGCTCAGTCATGGTCGTCCGGTGTTGGAGGAGGACGTCAGTACCGTTCTTTATGTTGCTTGATTTTGTATTTATTATTGAATGTTTTATTTTATGCTGCTCTATTTGTTATACCGCCTTGGTATTATATTGTTTATGCTGTTTGAATGTTATGTTGCTTGATTATTAATTATGCTGTAAGCTGTGCTTTCATATTATTTATGCTGCCTGTTGTTTATTTGTAATGTTTGTTGAGCTGCCCATGCTTATGATTTTGGTAATTTTTTGTTATGTTCATTTATGTACTGACTTTTATTTTATTTTTTGGTTTTGACTGTTGCTGCTGCTGTTAAGTGATTAATTCATTTGTCAGTAATGTTCATTTAATAGTTTATTTTGAATTGAACCTGACTCAACTGTAAATATGTATATAACTTGTTGTAAATAAATTAATTTTAAGGTCACTTTTTGGTTTTGTTCGGCTCCTCTCTCCCTGGTTTGTCACCTCTTGTTAGTCATGCAACATGAAAATAGACTTGGACCTCCAAAAAGTTGATTGCAGGACAGACGTTAAACACAAATTATGGCGAAAGGCAAGAGACGTGGTGACGGCCCAAACTTCATGAGCTTTTATTCTAAGGGAAGGAAAGACATTATCCTGTATCTGAGAATGAACTTGTTAAATAAGACTCCTCAAGAAGAACGAAAGGGCATTCTTCAACGGGCTGAGATGGGTTTCTCACAAAACACCAGAGATTATTTGAGGGCCCTCTGATTTTCTTTGTCCTGGGCAAAGCAATCTCTTTTCCTCCTCTGGTCCAAGAATGTCCATTAAATTCTTAAAGGCAAACGAGCGAGGCCAGGGATTGGAGATATTCTCGTTCTTGGCAAAGAAACCAAGAGATAGGGAGCAGATAGCGTCCCCTTGAGAAAACCCAACTCTTTTGTCAATAGCATGCAGTTCGCTAATGTGTTTGGCAGTAGCCAACCCCACAAGAAAAAGTTTTTCTTGAGATTCTTGAGCTAAACTGAGCGAAGTGGTTTGAAGGTAGAACCGGTAAGCCACTTCAAAACCACGTCTGAATTCCAAGCCACTGCACCAGGCTTCTCTTGCTTGGAGGTTTCGAAATATCTAATGAGGTCACTGAGATCCTGATTAGAGGACAGGTCCAAGCCTATATGCTTAAATACTGACCCAAGCATTGACCTGTATCCCTTGATTGTAGAGGGCGACAGCTTTCTGGAGGTCCTCAAGAAAAGTAAAAAATCTGCTATCTGGCTCACAGTCGTCTCAGAAGAAACTCTATTGCTTTTGCACCATCATCTGAAAATGATCCTCATAGACTGGCAGAGCCTGCTAGAAGCAGCTCTCCTGCATCTAGCAATAGCCCCAGCAGCTGTCGCGAAAAACCTTTTGATCTGACGAGGCTCCTGACAGTCTGAATCCTGTCAGGGCCAGAACGGACAACCCTTGATGAAACCTGAGGAAGTGGGGCCGTCTGAGCAGCGACTGTTTTTGTGGAAGAAGCCTCGGGAAGTCCACAAGAAGACGCCGAGGGTCCTGGATTCACTCCTTCCTGGGCCAGAACGGAGCAACTAAGATCATCATGACATTCTGGTGAGATTATACCTTGTTGATCACCTCCCTGACCAATCCAAATGGTGGAAAGGCATACACGTCCAGGCCTGTCCAATCCAACAGCATGGCATTCGTTGGCCATGTTTGAGGGTCCGAACGGAACTGGGGAGCAAAAGAGAGGCAGACAATGGTTCCTTGACGCTGCAAGGAGATCTATGGAAGGCTTGCCCCATATCTTCCATAGATCGAGGAAGACTAGAAGATCTGAGGTCCACTCTGTTGGCAGGACCTGACGGCAATGGCTCAATTCGTCTGCCAAGACGTTCATTCTTCCCTGGACAAAGCGAGGAATGACTGTGACCTGATTCTGCTCTGCCCAAAGAAGGAGGCTCTTCGCCGTCTCGCAGAGAGTAAAGGAGTGAGTGCCTCCCTGCTTGCAGACATAGGACAAGGCTGTGATGTTGTCCGCATATACTGCTACAATCTTTCCTGGTACCAGCGAAGTGAAATACTGAAGGCCCAGGTGAATGGCCTTTAGCTCTTTGATATTTATATGTAAGGTCCTCTGAACCAACGTCCATGTTCCTGAAACCCTTTGATTCCCTAAAAGGGCTCCCCAACCTAGATTGGAGGCATCTGAATAAAGCTCTAGGCTAGGGTTCAGAGGCAGAAGAGATGTCCCTATTTGAAGTCTCTTCTGACAACCACCATCGAAGATCCTCTTTGATCTCCGATGAGATGGGGAAGAAGAAGGTGTCTGGCTGGGTCTTCCTGCACCAGCTCGCTTTCAGATAAAATTGCAGGGGCCTCATATGAAGGCTACTCAACTTCACAAATTGCTCTCCTGAGGCCAACATACCCAGGAGACTCATCCACTGGACAGCTGAGCAAACTGAGAGAGAAAGGACCTCCCAAGCTGTCTGGAGACAAGACTCGATCCTTTTCAGGGATAGAAAAACCCGAAAACCTCGAGAGTCCAGAATCATCCATAAATAGAGAATCTTCTGTGTCAGAGTTATCTGTGACTTCTGAGGATTTATCAAAATGCATAGCTCTTGTCCTAGGCGAAGGGTCTTCTTCAAGTCCTCCATGCACTGAGCTTCTGACGTGCAGCGGAGAAGCCAATCGTCCAAGTAGAGGGACACACTGATCCTGAGAAGATGAAGCCATTTCCCAAGAGGAGCGAGGATCCTGGTGAAAACTTGAGGGGCCATGGACAGACCAAAGCAAAGGGCCTGAAATTGGAAAATTTTGCCTCAAAACATGAATCTCAGATATCTGCTGGAGTTCGGATGGATGGGAATGTGGAAACAGGCATCCTGCATGTCCAGGGTGACCATCCAGTTGCCCTGGTGGAGGGAGGACATGAAAGAGCAGGTTGTCTCCATGTGAAACTTCATCTTCAAGACGAATAAGTTCAGGGCGGTGGCATTCAGAACAGGCCCCCAGCCCCCGATGATTTGGGGACTACGAAGATTCGGTTGTAAAAACCCCCCGACGAATGATCCAGTGCTCCTCTACTGCTCCTTTGTGAATCAAGGTGATCAGCTACCTGGACAAGGGAGGCTTTTCTTTGAAAGGAATGCAGTAGCCTCTTCTCAGCACTTGGACTACCCAGGGGTCCACCCCTCTGCGACTCCATTCCTCCCAAAAGAGACATAGCTTGGCTTTAATGGCGTGCGAAGGACAGAAGCTTCATTTCTTTGCAGCAGGCTTGAAGGTTGACTTCTTGATGGACCTCGAGGGAGGGTGCAGGTTAGCTCAAGGTCTGGGTTGAGGTCTTGATCATGCTCCAAGAAAGGGCCGAGGCTGCAAGGGCGAGAAAGACGTGGAAACAGAGGGAGTTTCCTTCGGGCGTTTGGTGGATTGACCCAGAGGGTCCATAGTAGACTTCTTCTGAAGGGCCAACAACACTTCTCTAACTGTATCTTGAGAGAAGAGATGAGTCTAGTCTAAGGGAGAAAACAAGAGCGCCGATTTTTGCATAGATGTTACTCCCTTGGTGGCAAAGGAACACCACAACTTCTGTTTTTTAAGGATGCTCAATGAGAAAAGGGAAGGGAGTTTGGAGAAACCATCCCTGACTGCTTTGTCAGCGCATGATAAGACACCTAGCCAGTCAGAAGCGAAATCTTCGGCAAGGTCCGGACAGTCTTTAATTTTTCTCGCCAAAGCCCCCACAGTCCAATCCAAAAAACTGAAAATCTCTAAAGTTTAAAAAGATTCTTGATGAGAAAACATAATCTTGGCCAAGGAGAACACAGCTCGATGTGTGGCATCAACCAAACTGGAGAAGGTCCCTTGGGAGGAGGCAGAACCTCCCAAAGAAGGAGCCTCTCCAGTGGCATAGAAACAGTGTTTCTTCTTCAGGGGCTTAGAAGGAGGGAAGGCAAAGGTCGCTTTGCCTTGCTCCCTCTTTGAGGCCAACCAGTCATCAACCTCTTGAAGGACTTTCTTCGAAGAGGAGGAAAGAACCAGCTTGGGGAGACAAGCAGAATCAGTAGAGCGCTTCCTCATGAGGAAGGTAGACGCAGGCAAAGATGGAGAGCCAGGCTCAAAGAAAAAAGTTTGCCAAAAAGAACTTCAGCAAACTGGAGTAAGCTGACGAAGGAGTAGAGTCATGCTCAGCTTCTTCTTCATCTGGCGAAATCGGAGACAGAAGGGTCCTTGCCCTTGGAAGACGAAGACTTTTTCAAAGAGTCCATAAGATCCTCAAGCTGACAACTTAGTGGGGCTAAGGAAGAGTCCTCCTCAGTAGATGAGCACAGAAGGGGCGAGGTTGGTGCCGAGCAGACAGAAGTTGGCGCAGCGCAGGTTGAAGAAGCAAAGGCACTGAAACGAGCAACACATGAATGGCAGGAGACTGGCGCTCGTGAGTGCAAGACTGAAGAGAAGAGGGTGATGAACACTTTCGTGGAAGATCAGAGTGCTGAGGAACAAGCACTGGGTGCTCGAAGACCTTGGGAGACTTCGGGCTGTCTGGAGGTGGAATGGAGGAGCTGCACGAAGGCTGCGGAGTGACACTTGCCTCCTTATACCTCTGAACAGGAAGAGGAGAACTGTCTGCAATGGCATAATGCCTCTTCAAAGGCCTAGAGGCGACAACTCGGCGCCGTTAGTGCCTCCTGTTGGGCAGAGTCCCCGAGTCCGATGACAGACAATCAGCACTGAGACGTCTTTCCAATGGTGCTCTGCCGAAGCGCGGGAACGGGCAACAGGCTCGGTAGAGGGGCAACTACCCTTGGGCCAACCCCACCAGCCTCCCTTGGATCTCTGGTATGTCTTCTTCCCGGTGCAGGGGAGTGGGACAGGGACCTTCGTCTAGGAGCGCTGGTGGGATGGGAAGCCACCTCCTCAACACGCACAACACTGCCACTTTGCACGGCACTACTAACACTGGGAACACTGGAAGGCCTTTCCACAAAGGCTTTGAATGACACACCCAACTCCATAACCGTGTTGGCTACCAATTCAAATTTCTTGGCAAACCTAGATTTGAAGCTGGCAATGGTGTCGAGATTGGAAGCACAGGAACCTGGTAAAGGAGTATGAGGCAAAGAAGTCGGAGGGCTAAGGATTGGAGACAAAGCAGGGATCTGAGGAGAAGAAATAACACTATCTTCTATCACAGGAGGAGATGGAACAGGAGCTAAACTAGCCTTATTCTCGGCTCTAAGGGCCGCCTTCCTCTTTCTATCCCTATCTAATTTCACTAAGTGCGATTTCAAAGCCTTCCACTTTTGTTCGTTCCAATCCTGACATTCAGAACAAGTCAGATCTATATTACAGTCCTTCCCCCTACATTTCACACAGTGTGAGAATTAAAAGAGATCTTAACTAATCTAGTCTTACAACCTTCAGAACAGTACCGAAAACTAGAACAACTAGAGTCAGACATCCTAGCTAATTAGAATAAAGTTAACAGAGCTAACAAAATTACTAAATAGCAGAAGAAAATTTTTGGCGCACACTGAAAAAGCAAAATCCGAATACTTCACCAAAATACTGGACAAATATCCAAAAAATTATGATGATGACTGCACAAAACCACCAATGTTAGTCGGGAGCTGCCAGAAAACGAATTGAAGCTCTTTGCCTGAAAGTGGGCTGGACCTTGTCACCTACATGAATGATAGTAGTGCCACTGCAAAATTTGACTTCTAAGACTGCCATGTAGAAAGCTAGTAGCTATGTAATTACTGGGTAAGTCACTTATATAATAAACTCAATACAAACTGAGTGCCACTGATGCTGCTATCACCTTCAACACCAATGTTTAAAAGAGGGTCTACTACCTATTATTATTATTATTATTTAAAGATACCGTATATTAGTAAGCTCCAATTTTTAATGTTTAAAGAACCCACCCTACTGGCCAACCCTATAAGAATTTTGCTTGTTTCTATGGTTAAATTAATTTTACTTGTTGTTATGGTTAAATGACATGAAGTTATATTATTATGATAAATTAGTTTAATAGACATCTGGGTTATGCCTTGCCCATTGTTTTTTTTTTCTGAAAAATGAAATGAAAATGAGCAAGTTAAGGTTACAAAATTTGAGACAGGGAAAATTTAAAGCCAAAAAAGCATTGTACCTGAAGGGGAAGGAGCAATAAGACCTTATCATCTATGGTGGGCTGCACATGACACACTAACACCACAGCAAGAACAGAATTATTTTCATCTAGCCTCACTCCTTGGTGGGCATAATGGGTTAAGTGCACTGCTGAAATTTTCCTTTTGTTCCTAGGTGAACACAAACCATAACCTTTTATGTGAGTATTCCTCAGCAAAAGGTAGAATCAGTTTTTGAGACTCAGTAACAAGGTAAATTAACTGGTGGTAGGTGGGTAGGCAACCCCCTCCCCACCTCACAAACCTGCTTTCATCAAGCACTTTTCTTTGGCCATACATGGGCTAAGATGTCTTGCTGTGCTCTGACTGACCATCAGGTTTAAACTTCCTTCCTTGTTTTTAATTGCTGTATACGTATCGCACTTGTGTTTGTTGAATGTGAATTTAAACAAAAAAATGAACAATGAAAGATGTAAAGGATGAAAGATGTAAAGGATGAAAGATGTAAAGGATGTAAGTGGGTGTATGGCCACTTTATGCCCTTGGTGGTAGTGTAACCAGTATTGTTGTTCTGTATTGCTGCCAGGAGTGTGCTGGGTAGTGTCCCTTGTTGTGGAGAGCTTCAGCAGCAGCAGAGGAAGGCCAAAAGATGTTTGCCAGTTTGTTTGAAGGGATTACTCCAGTTTTGACCCTGCCAAATATTTTTGGCTGCATGCCAGACGACCCCCCACTCCCTCTCTCTCTCTCTCTCTTCATCAGCAGCTTTGCTGGGGTGCTGACAGACTTGCTTGGTGTTCCGAGTGATATGTCTTTCGGTGCTTTCTGCTAAGGAACTCAGTGCTGTTGAGACTACTGTAGCAATTGTTTTATCTTTGGGAACATTCCTGCACTATTGAGTACAGGTCTGTCTCATGATCATGATCAGACTCCTCTAGTGCTGCTTCCTGCCTTGACATGTCTTTTGCTGTAGTTTAGGAGAGTAAGACTCATGGAAGGAGTAAGGTGAAGAAATATAAGCTTGTATCTTCCTCCTCGGTGTCAAAATTTCCTTCACCTTGTCTTCTACCTTTCCCTTCTACTGGAAGAAGAAAAGATGGGTTCTCTGAATGCTTTATACAAGAAGTTCAGTCAGACTTTGAATGAGTGTCTTCCTTCTTAGGGCTTAGAGATGATATTCACTCACCTATGGGTGGGATGTCTTCCATAGGTAGGGTTGACACTATGGTTCTCTGCATTGGACTATTCCCTGTCTATTTTTCTGCTGAGGCACTACCTTCTTGCTTCTCCTTATTGTGCATGTAAAGAAACACACAATAAGTTGCTACAGTAAGATGCAGCTGGGTAGTGTCAATCTGCATGCATGTGACCATGCAAACCCTCAGGTGGTACCTGGTTTGCCCAGAACTCCCACTGTACAATTACATGATCCCAAGACCTTGTGCTGGCAACAGCAAGTTCATGCATGAAATGTCACTGCATTGCAATAACTGCATGGCTGAGTATCGTGGCAAGCCAGGTGCTCATGATCATACAGACATTCAGGGTGTTTCTGGTTTATCTAAGACTCCCAATGTGTGCATACATAATAGTAAATGTGAGTGTTCATCGGTAGCTTCTACAAGTTCAGTTTTGATCTATCTACACAAATCTACAGGCTTGTGGACTACAACTTTGAGCAATTATGAGTCAACCTAAACTTATCATATGTAAGTTTACCAGAGCATGGAACAGTTTCTAGTGGTTGCAAATCAACTTTGAATTGTTATTCAGCAACTGGTATCACTGTGCATGGTTGCTCTTGTCAGTAGGCAAACTTGATCCTGAAAAGATGTGTCCATGTCTACGTTCTTCTCCCGTCAAGTTTCAGCTGAAAGCAGTTTCACTTAGCGTAAAGGATTGGCCTTGGATTCCTCTTTATGCTTTCCAATGAGTACGGTGATGGTAGTGGAGATGTGATCTGTTAACTAGGTAACTTTGATCAACCATGTGGTCTCCTTAGTCCTCCAACACAACAAAGAGAATTGTGGCCATGCTTTCTATGTCTGTTGTCAGGAGGGGCATTTCTCCATGAAACCAAGACAAGGAACCCAGACTTTTTCCTCTAAGAAGGGCCAAGAGCCTTCCCAGTGCTTTCAGCCTCCCCCTCTAGTCAGAAGGGCAGTAAGGGGAAGGAGCGTGGGGGATGCTGAGGTTGGCAGTCTTATTCTCCCACTGCTACAGGTAGGGGGATGCATGTCAGATCACTGGTCATGTAGCAGAGACAGAGGGTGAAACCCTGGATAGTCTGTATCCTTCAGGACAATTACAGACTCCTTTCAAGGAATGATGCCTTCCCCATTTAACTGACCAGAATCCAACCTATCTTCAGGAATGCTGAATAGCCAAGAAGTGCTTGGCTTGACCGCTTAATTTACCAAAGTCCACCTATCCTCCAGGATCTCTGAAAGCTCTGACCCTGTCAGCAGAGGTGAAGGGGAGGTTGAAGAAGAGTGCTCTGGAAATCATAGATGACCTCTGTCCAGGCTTTTACAGTCACCAGTCTCTCCTACGAACAAGTTTTTCCTAGACTCGTTTAAGATGGAAATACCACATCCACACTGGATCCATCAGAGGGAGCGATTTTGTGCTTTCAGTGAATTTGAAGGACACACACTTCCAGTCCTCCAGGAAGTACCTCAGCTTTGTCTGCAATGAGACTCTCATTGCATACAAAGAATATTTCATCACAAAGGTATGTTCTTTGGTTAAGCATTGGTCCCAGGAGTTCAAGTGAGTGTTCGCCCTGGCATCAAAAGTTGGCTTTCTCAGCGGTGCAGTTGTTGTGAAACAGACTGCCTCCTCTCATTCTGTCATGACCTGGGGATCATGATAAACTGGGAGAAGTCAGAGCTCATGCCCAAGTAGCAGGCCCAAGACAGAGATATAAAGTACCTGGGCCTGATGATAGATATGACACGGCAAGAGTTTTTCTGTGAGAATCTAGCATCAGCTGGTTGATGAGGTTACTTGACAGTTTTTGTCATGATAGGAATAACTAGATTGGTTTTGGCAGGAGCATTCAGTCACTCTTGTTTCAGAAGCTCATTCTGCATGGGTGCCTCCACCTATGCTCACTTCAGTGTGGCAACTAAGGCAGCATTGGTCAACCTCAAGCAACCCTCCTTTCCAGCTCATATCCTTGAGCAGGGAAGGGAATACCTTCTTGGCAGGAGTTCCCTTAAATTCCTCACCTCAGGCAATGCTTCTGTTCTAGTAGGCATCAAAGGAGGGATGGGAGAGTGCTGAGTGGTTTGTCTATCATCTGCACATCAAGATCTTGGAAATGTGAGCAGTGCTGCTAGCCCTGCAAGCATTCCAAGATTGTAAGATGTTTTGATGACTGACATCATGGCCATCAGTTGGTGGAGCAGATTAACATGTAGGCATTTCACCATGCTGTTCAGTTGTCAGCCAGGTACATCCTTGCTAGACAGAATGTTTTGGCAGACCAGCTAAACAGCCAGAGGCAGTTAACTGGACAGACTAGTCTCTGCTTTCTTGCACTGGGAAAGTTTCTGATCTTTGGAGAACTCTAGTGATACACTTGTTTGCCACATAGTTATACAACAATCTCCTGGAGTTCTACTCTTCCATTTCAGACCCCTTTCTCCTGGTACATATAAATATTTTTTGCCTTTTCTCCTTTCAGTCTGATTCGTTGAGTGATCAACTGAGATTTTGTCACTCCAGGTCTCAGATAAACAGTTTTTCAGTGGATCTGTACTGAATATCCCAGTCTCCTAGCTCTTCTAGTCAAGGAGTCCAGATATGCCTCTTTGGCACACTCTTTGCAAGACAAACATTTTGAGGTAGCCTCAACTACTTTGCACCAGGGAGTAGAACATCTTCTCAAGTTGGTGTCACAGACAAGGACTTTCCAGTTACAACTGTTTTGCAGCATATCCCATACTTACTCATCCACTCATTGAGACATGCTTCTCTCACAGTCTCTTTGGTTAAGTCAGTTGCACTGCCTTGAACCAGGTTTTCTGGCAGAAAAGCATGGACCTCTCTTCCTTGGGAGAGTTGTCCTTACTCACAGGGGCTTTAAACAGTTTTACCCTGCTTGTTACCTTCAGTCTTTGGAGTGGGATTTGACTCTCCGCAACTCAACTCAGGCACCAGAGAGCCAATGGGAGAGACCACAGATCGAGATCTCATCCTCCAAACTTCTTTTGCTTGTCTTACCCTCATCTGTTGATGAGTTGCATGGGCTTTTGTTTCTTATATGGGTCTCTGAAGGCTGGGGATTATTCATGGCAAACTCAGAACCTTACAGTTTCTGGTAAGATATTTGAAATCTCTTAAGTCCCTTTCCTTCAAGCATTTGTCAGTTGGGTTGCATGAGATGCTCTGGTGCCCAGTGCAAGCCCTATAACACTATCTTATGAAAACCCAACCTCTTAGACCAGAGTATGGAGTCTCTGTGTAGTACTGCCAGGCGCAAGATGGTGTACATCAAGAAGACACAGTTTGTCCTGTGAGGGCAGTTCTCCAGTCAGGGTGAAAGTTCATGAAGCCATGTACATTAGGCCATTCCTAACCATTTTGAGAGCTTTTCGGTTCATAGGTAATGAGGGCAGGTGTTTGGCAGCACCATACTACATTTACTTGATTTAACCCTACCGATGTCACCCATAAGCCCTTGAAATCTTCCCCTTAAAACTTGTGATGCTACCCAACATTTTGTTTAGTTTCCAAGTTCTAGGACAAAATAAGAATCTTCCCTGAGGTACTCAGATGGCTTAAGGCTTGAGACTGAATGGGTGAGTGACTGGCTCTCTCCCTTTTTCCTTTCTTCCTTCCTCTACAAGGTACCAGTCAGGTTGAATATCTGTTGTAAGGTCCACAATCCAGTTAGACTTCACAGTCAGACATCCTGTCTTAAAACTTGGCAAATAATGTGACTCCTTCTACTCTCCCTTTAACCAAGATGGGTGAATGGGCGATGAAACTATTATCTGAACCCATCAATTGATGACTGACTTCTGATCCGTGCTACCCTAAATTAAGGGCAGCGCTCGGTTCTCCAAGTTTTTCTAGTGATATAGAGTTCAGATACATCTCTCACTGGATCAGGGCCCTATCAGTCTTGCTTTCTTAAACCAAATTGTATGGGATGTTACAGGAGTCTTGGCTACTCTGCTCACAACTATGACCAATGGGTATTTCTGCGGGGAGATTCATACCAGTTGCCTGAAGGACCATCCTGCCACCTTAAGAATAAGTTGCATACATAAAAGGCAATGGTTTGTATTCTCATAGGAACAAAATTTTTTTTAGTAATTTGCATTATTCCTCACTATATAAACCTGAGCCTTTTAGCATAGTCCCACCTCAACCACCCCAGTAGTTGATGATGCCAAAGGCAAAAGTGCTTAATGACTGCAGGTGAGTGGGGCTTCCCCTCACTCACCTGCCTATGACCAGTAAGTTACCTTGCTACAGAGTTTCATGGACTTTCCAGTTTGCTCTTATTTAAAAGGCAAAGATTTGTATACTACAGATAGTGCACATTACTTCAATAATATGTGATGTTTCTCAGCTTTATCATAGAACTGCAATTGAAATGTGCAATATTCCTGCCCATCAACAGGAAACGTATTTGTTTTCTGCTTTAGATTTGTAAAACATTATTTCCCAAGCCACTAGAGTTATTCATATACGTACTTGGGACACAACCTCATGTTGTCTTTCAAATGTTTTAAATCTGTTTGTGGGGCAAGTAGGAATTATAGGTACTCTCATACCTTCAACTTTTTATTTATTTTTAATTTTATTGGTAGAGGATCTATCATAAATCAATGTGCTCAATGTAGCAGTTGTTAAAGCCTTCACAAATGTTGTATAAGTGATTATTTTTCTTGATGTTTGCATTTATTGTAGATATAATCATTTGACTTGCTCTGCAGGATATTTTCACATTTCCCTATCTGTTTCTCTAGTTAGTACCAGTAATTGCTGCAAGCAGTGAAAATCTCCAAGAAGTCTTACACCATGTAATTCTTTGTCATTTCATAAAATCTTATTTTATATCAACATTTACGTAAACTTTATTAGCATCCAGTTATGTCAGTTTTTCTTGTAGATTTTATTTTTGTTTTAATAAAACCAATAATGGCTCATTTTCTTTTGATATCCTAGTTTCTCCTAATTAATTGATACAGTGTGCATTGCATTTATAAATAATCTGAAAGGATTCTAAATTAGAGTTTTTCCAGTTAAGGCTAAATGACTGCTGGTGAACTCTGGAAAAATTGGCTATTTTACTCTTACATTTGTACTGATTGCAACAAGACATAATTATGGTTGTTTTTTACTACTACCCTGTTTCTTTTTGGCTGTGAATTTTATGCTTTACCTATGTTTTTTAATGTGTTTTGAACGAATCTGACATTCCAAAACCATTAGAAATAATTTTTTTTTTTTTGTAGATAACCCCTCCCCCAACCATCAGTTTGGGGCCTTCCTAGTGGCAACCAGGATTTCTTGGGTGGGGGAACAACTGAAAACAATTTAAGACAGTTTCGAAGGTCAGATTCATTTAAAACATATAAAAAACCTTGTGGGAAACAAAGTGAGTGAACTACAGGGATGTGTTTAACCTAACCCAACCCAGGGTGCTGGGTCCTTAACTGGCCAGATGATCTTCACCTCCACCCGGGACCTCCTTCCTAACCTACCCTACAGCTCTGTAAATTAAAATAAATAGGTTGAGAGATGACCAAATCACACTTAACCCTACCCATCCTAACCTAGGAAGCTGGACCTTTACCCAGCCAGGGACTTTACCACCCATGGGCCCCCACCTAACTTAATCTTGAGGGTAGAATTACCTGGTAAATTACTCTTTTCCTGTTGTTTTCCATCCGGAGAACTCCCGGTTCCCACCAACATGCCCAGACTGACAGCTGGGGTAGGAGGTTTTACTAAAAAACTACTAATTTCCTACAGCTCTGAGGGTCAGAATCGTTCAATATACAAGGGTAGCCAGTGTAATTGTAAAAATAATACCATGATTTACCCTACAGCGCACAGTGAAAACATAATGACAATGACATCCCTTTCAATGAGTTAGGCTACACTAAAAAGCTCATTATGCATCCATGCCACTGAATATAAGATTGCCTTGTACACCACAATTTACGTGAGTGGGGAATTATGGCCATTTTTTTTATGAGCTTGAACATTGCAATGGTATTCAAGATCTACGTGGAACCTGTCTTGTGCCGCTTTTTAATTGTATTATATAAAGGATAGCATACTTCATGAAATTGCGATCTTTAAGTGCATCACCGATTTAATGTCAAATATATTGAAAATAAGCCGCGAAGAATGTATGGAAGGAGTTTTGGAAAAAAAAAAAATGAAACACGGAGCAAGAGGAGTCATTATAACGTAAACATTTAAGAACTTTCTGGGAATATGATAGCAATTAGCCAACTTTATCGAAGCGCAGTTATTCAAAGATGAATTCTGATTGGTCATAGGATATACCTACTGGGCAAGCTGGTTTTGTTATATTATCTTGGACTAAGATAGTTAATAGCGGCAGGTAGATCTGACATAATTTGGTCCTAAATAATTGCTCGAAACTTGACTAAGCTACTAAACTTTATCACCTCTTGCCTATTCTATTTTCACTAATGTCACCGTCAGGACTGACCCCGTGACCCTCAGTTGACAACACAAACACTTTAGTTCAGTGTAGATTAGATTACTCTTAGAAAGTGAAGGACGACGAGAATGGACGACATGGTTCCTAACCTGTAAAATTTGAATAGCTGATTAGTCGACGAGGCAAAAGAATCACGTCAAACCCCTGTCGTCAGTGTTGGGTCTGATCTTATCGGATTAACAACCTTTGAAAGAGCACTGGTGCGAAGACTAAGGGGGATGACAAGTTCTCCCAGTACAGCCACCTATTGTACAAAATATATCTTTTTGACAAAGATAGTTACTGGATGGTGAGCAGCCACAACTAAAAACAACTCGGTAAACAGTATGACCAGTAATTTAACAGATAATGTAAATACTAATTATTTAGACCTCATACTACTAACAGCTTTAAGAGGTAGTAATGATACCAAGCTGAACGGACAGAGAGAGCGACAGTGTGAGATTCCTTCCAAATACGATACCTAATAGAAGGGGTAAAATCACATCACTAAAAATAGCAATAATGAAATTTCCTAGGCGAAATTTGTCCCCAAAAGGAAGCCTCTTAAAACGAAATAGGGACACCAGGACATAGTTTCTTAAAGCTTTACATCACATAAAACTGCTGAAAATATGGCCTGACTCCAAAAGAAAACGTAATAATGAGCTAAAATGCGCACTCTGAGAAACAAATGATCATAAAACTATGATGAATCATATACAACATAGGCTAATGCATCAACCATGGCCAAATCTACAATGCAAGATCCAAAATCTATAAATTTTATAAGATCCGATATATATATATATATATATATATATATATATATATATATATAATATATATATATAATATATATATATATATATATATATATATATATATATATATATATATATATATATATATATATATATATATATATATATATATATATATATATATATATATATATATATATATAATATTAAAAGAGCGGTGCAGGAAAACAAGCAGATTCCATGCAAGTTAATTCTGTTTTCGTGACCCTTTGTCACATTGTTTTCTGTGAAAGATCGGCTCTGTCCCTTGACGTCGGGCATAGTATATGAGTATAAGTGTCCCGGATGTAAATCGGGTAATTATGTGGGTTCGACCCGACGTTTACTCAAGGTAAGAGCTGATTCCCATATTGGAATAAGTTATCGTACTGGCTGCAGACTATCCAGCCCAGAATTATCCAACATCAGAAACCATGCTAACAACTGTAAAACACCTATTAAGTATGATTATTTCAAAATTATAGGCCAAGCAAAAGAAACATAAGAATTGCTTATACTTGAGAGCCTCAGTATCAAATTGAAAGTCCCTTCTCTTAATCACCAACTACGGCTGTTTCACTGTTTCTTGCCTAATTTGGTTGTTTATACTTTCGGTTCTCTGGTCTGTAGGTTTACTCGAAATCTTAGCGTGCTTTTTACCCTTGCTTTGAAAGGTTGGTGTTTGTCCCTGAAGTGTGTCTGTAATTTTACTCATTGGTTTTGTTACTCCTTTTTACTGTGTAATTTTAAATTCTCTTCTTTTATGTTTAATTTATGTGTAATGTATTGCATAGGTTTTAGTTGTCTATGATTTTACTTAGTGCCTAATTCATTTTTATATAATTCTAACTCCGTGCCTTTTTATGTATAATTTTTAAGTGTAATTTAGTGCATATATTCTCATGTATTTGCTTAATGTGTTGAAAGCACTCTAATGTCTGATATTTCATTTATAGACGCCCCTAATGATGTGACAAAGGGTCATGAAACGTAGGATTAAACTCCTGTACATGGTATCTGCTTGTTTTCCTTCACCTGCTCCTTTTTAATATATATATATATATATATATATATATATATATATATATATATATATATATATATATATATATATATATACATATATATATATATATATATATATATATATATATATATATATATATATATATACACACATGTACATATACATGTATATATATATATACACATATATATGTATATATATATATATATATATATACACATGTACATATATACACGTATATATATATATATATATATATATATATATATATATATATATATATATATATATATATATATATAATAATGCTAAATTCAAGATCTTGGTACACAACACTAGTTTGGCCACAGGAAAAGAAAGATGTAGGTTGAGAGACAGGTTTCATCAATGCAAAACAGGGATCTCAGTTATGTAAACTGCAGCTAATCGAAACCCTGAAAGCAGTAAGAACAAGGATAATAATAAAGGTGTGCAATCAGCTAATAATTGCAAGGATACTAATACAAACTCAAAATTCAGAAGAGAAAATCTCAACAAAACATATTAAGTCCTTAATGACCTTCAGTCTGGAGAATCTGCTAACCAAGAAAAAATTACAGAGACAGATTTGCGTGGAAATGTTTATAAAAAAGCAACCGTCATAGACTCCCCCAGTAGAGATTTGGCTCAAGTGGGAGGGCTGCCTCCTTCTTAAGATTAAGTCAACTTGGGTGTCTGAGGCAATACTTAGTCCTAATCTAAGAACACTTAGGCTCAAAGATCAAAGCCGAACTGGATTCCCTAGCCATGTTAAACATGAATTTCAAGTTGAGGAACAAGTTTAGTCCCAAATCAAAGCTAATCTAGATTCTCATGAAAGGCTAAAGGTCAGACAGAGCTAATCTGGATTTCCAGCTCATAGCTAACATGGGCGCCTGAGGCAAAACTGACTTGGTTTTCGTTTTCAGATAATTCAAGAGGCAACTTGGTTTCACAGCCAAAACCAGCTACCTATAGGCCTACCTATAACTAAGCATTTTTAATAATGAGTGAGATCTTTTAGACTTAATATTAAGCGGTATATATAAGATTAATGATGTTCTGGTTTCAAAACTAAAATTGCGACTACGCTGACGTCCCACAGTAATATGCTGGAAATGACGTGCTAACAGGGAGAGTATCTTCGGCTGAGAAGCCACTTATCTGCCAAGCACAAAATTACAGATAAACAAAATTCAGTACGCTTTCCTTACCTGTGAAATATTGTTCCATTTTCTCTTGAAGAATTCCTGTGCCAATTTCTGCAATTATAGACTGCACCATGTACACTATCATTACGGTAATGAACGAAAAGAATCACGACACACCACGCAACTGCTCAATTTCTGCAGCTCCCGCGCTTTACGACTGCAAGCAGCGCCGCCCTGGTGGCAGTACATCAATCTACGTAGTTTGGTCTACCGATAGTCTTCAGCTACCATTGAACCTCGATGATATTACCATGAGAAATCCATGTTTTAGCTGACATCTCTTCTGCCGGAATATATATGGTGCTCCTGCGTTAATTTTGTTTTTAGTGACCTTAAATGCAACAGGGAAAGCATTAATATTGCAAAAACCAAATTTTTTAACATTTTATGATTTTTTACATGTACTATCCGTTGTTAATCTATATGAAGACTGTTTACCTTTGCTAATTTGCAGTTTTAGCGCTAAGAAAAAGATACATTTCTATATTCAGATGATCATCTCTCATTAACTTGTTTACAATTGCCTCCCCATCCTGTGCCTTTGATTTTAATTAAGAGGTGCAAAAAGAAGACAAGCAGGAAAGAGATACTGCTGCTTTATTGGTTGTTTAAAGAAGATGAGCAGGAAAGAGATACTGCTGCTTTATTGGTTGTTACAGATTAAGCCAGCCTTGTGCTGGCACGGGCTCTTGCTCCTGGAGCAGCCCGTAACTATGCTTTAATTTATTGGTGACCCAGGCGGTTTATATAGCGGCAGACTGACGTGGCGCCGCTGAATACAATGAGAACAAGGGTGACCTAAGGTCGATAACAATTAACAATAAATACAGTGAACGAATACACTTTGAATTATACAAATGGACAGAATTGAAGTTGAATACAATCTTGATGCCTGCGAAAGAAGAATACATGATATACAGATCGGAGACAGGTAAACAATTATATACATAATTTAAATGATTGGATTTGCGTGACCCGTCATGCCAGGTGTGACGAATTGTAGAGGCAAAGACAATGGGACGTCACCATAGAAAACTTGTTCAGCAGAAACTTTACATGATAACCAAATATACTAATTAAGTTTATCTGAGAATACGGAAATATAGGCTTATGCAAGGCAGAAAACACTACATAGACTAATAATTAGAGGAAGCAGTTCCACTCTCATGTTTCCAATTCAAATGCAGATCTCACGCATAGTTCAGTTGAGCTGACAGATTGACCCCATTGCTGAACTACATTCTACACCGTATAAACCATAGGTCCTTCCACCGTCCATGTAGGCGCAGGCAGCGCCACCTGTCAGAGTCGAGGTCGCCAGCTCTAGAACTGGTCGGCCGTCGAGCCATAGGCCGTTCTTGACTCCCAGCCAGTAGGCTGTTCCTGAGAATGCAGAGCAAGGTATTAGGTGGGGAAATATTGTTGTCATTATTTAGATATCCAGATTATTTGAATAGCATTTTAATGTTTAATTAATTCCTGTTTCATTTGCGAATTGACGACAATCATATTTTATTGACATAGTTAATACATTTTTACTCACCTCAATATTACATTGTAATTCATTTCCAAATGCGACATATATCTAGACAGATTTAATCCATATCCAAATCACTGTGGTTGAAAACCCAGCGCATTTATAATCAGGAATATTAAATAATTCTTAATATGTGAATAAAAATGTTTACGAAGAACTAGTATCCAAGAAAGTCTACGGATACCATGAGACAGATTTCATTTATTTTGTGGTTGATGAACTCACCCGGGACATTATCAACAGTATGGATATCATTTTGAAAGTATACACAAATTATCTATATAGAGAATAATATCTTGAGTTGGTGTTATTCTGTGTCAAGGTTATGCTCTGATTACAGTTAATTAAAAGAGGATAAACTCACATTTTCCTGTTATATATCGGTAGAAATGACCTAACTTTCCTGGAAACAGACATCTATTTTTCTGCCTAATTAAATTCCTATTTACCAAACGTCGAAACCTTGTAAGCAAAATATTTACTTTACCGCATACCTTTCTTTTCTAGTCCCACGACGTAAAGCCGCAGTGTCTCGAATATTAAGGGAGTCACGAGCCATGCGTTGTACGAAGAACAAGCCAACGTTGCAGAGGACATATTCATCTGGTTCTCGTTGAAGCAGAGGGAGCCAACGCCGGGAACATCAGCAAATCCTTGCCCACAGGATCGGTTGCTCCCAGCGGGGACGGTGGTCGTGCCTGTGATGCTTACCGCCGATATCATATTGTTGTTTTCGCTGGTTTCTGTGGTAGCTGTTGAAGGAATGAGTAAAATTTACATTTTTCTGATATCATCATAAACCGTAGATTTCATACATTACTTGGTTTTTATACAACTGTGGTATTAAATGGTGATGTTAACGGACATTCAAATGGTGGCTCAACTTAAATGCGGATGTTTAGTAACAATCAAGCTCAATCTTTCAATGAGCATTTCATGTAGGTATCAAGACTATAATATCACTATATCTGAAAATATCTAGAATTTTACATGTATATTATATTATTTAATTTGGATTATGAATGACTGTACTTTATGACGATATTTGAAAAACAGCTCTTTCTATGAAATTAAAAAATATTCATTTTGACAAAGGTACACATTTAGCATCCTTATGTAAATGCACATGAATCATTCTAACACTGCATTCTAACTGAAAAACTGGATAATAATTAATTTTTTAATAGTTGGATATTCTGCTTAATTATGATTTTTTTAAACTTGGTCGATAATTTCCAAGTCATTTTTTGTGGTATTTCTCGTGTTTAACTGCAGATGTATAAGTCTTACAAATGGGAAAAGCAGTAGTCACATGCATCTGTTCATTCCTTATGTCTCCCAGCTTATATCTCCCGACTTAGATCTCGTTGTAAAAAGACAGCTTAAAACCATCTTTTTAATAAAGTAATTTCATTCACACATTCCTAAATTATATCATTACTGAATTCTGATACCATTAATTCTTAAATCAAGTTCAGGCTACAAGTTATCATATATTGAAAAATAAGTAAAAGTAAAAGAGTACCTCTAATCCAGCAACTTCCAAGAATCAACTGTTATTTTCAAACAAAATGAACAGATCCGAAGAAGAGATCGAACCCGCTTCGGCAAACCTCAAACCTATTCTCACCGTTGTCTGTCCAGCAAGCTTTGAGGAATCCGTCGACGCTGGAAGCACCTCGTCGCGGCACTGTGACATCGTAGAGAGAGCACAGTTGACTCGTGTAGCAGAAGAGGTGGCACATTTCCTTCTGAGCTGCTTTCGCTGCACAGATCATTCTGCTCACATTTGTCACTACTTCAACGCTGGTGGCGTTCAGTAAGTCAGCGCTCGTTACTGCCGCTGGATAGTACATTCTGGTGTTGCTTGAGGAAGACCCTGTAGCTATAGAAAGAGTGTTATGTTGCATTTTTTTATTTAGATAAGATGACTAAATCTAAGCTGAAGTTTACTTCTACAGGTCCAAACTATTTCGAGTAACTAATAAGAATGACAAAGTCTTGCTCAAGTTGTCTAATAAGGATGCTTATGATTATTCCTATAATCCATTGATCAAATGTTGTTTGAATAACGAGGTGTCTTAGCTTCATGAATAAGAAATAAGAAATGAAACTACAGAGTTGCTCCTAAAAAGATTTAGATTAGTAGGACAGATATTAACAACAGGTTCACTGAAATTTGATGCTATTAGCGATGATTATGATAAGATTTACTCTAGAAAGAAGAAACATGGATGAGCTTTCGTTATTATTATTAAATGATATAAATAATTATAAAATAGAAGTCTGTTACAAATATTATGGGTTAAATTCTTAAGGAATCCTTTCATCTGGAGAGGCAAGTCTTACTAGGAAATGTGCCTATAAAAAACACCCTAAATTACCAAAATATTCTAACCATCGAAGGAAAGATAAATCTGGAAACAAAAAAAAAAAAAAAAAAAAAAAAAAACTTACAGATGTTGAAAAACACGTAAGTAATCAGGAGGCAGGGAAGATACTGGAAAAACATCTTCGCAGACATCTGGAAGGAAAGGTAGGTAGTAGCTCCGTCAATCGTGAAAGTTCCCGTCTCTTGAGGGTGTCCCTCGGAAAGGTTTCCTGTAAGCGAAACGAAAAAATGAAGCAATCTGTTGCTTCTAGATCAGTGGATGGAGAAATAATGTTTTTACATTAATATATACACTGATCTCTTTGAATGCATAAATGTATTATAACTCTTTGAAATAATTCAGAGGAACTAAAAGAAATTTTAGTTTGGCTGACTATTGCTTGTGGTCTGGGTAGCCAGAGGGGAATGCAGTTTCTTCAATATATTCAGTATAGCTGAAAGCAGAAGTGGGCGTTACGTCTTAGGTCCCGCCCCTCGCCTGTGATTGGTTAATAAGGTAAAATGTTTCGTATGCTGTATATTCGAGGGTCTTGATGCAGGGAAATATACAAGACGGGATTAAAGAGAATGAATATTTTTTTGCACTCTGTGCAATCTTGGACATACAGCTGGATAATTACGATAGCAATGAAATTTGAAATATATAGATGTGGAAGCTAGAAGGGTAGGCCTTTTGATACATTAATTAAAGCAAATCCGAAAAAAATAGAAATGAACAAGGAAACAAGTGAAGGTGCTAGGGCCTTCAACTTAGCAAGAATTTACAGAATAGCTTCCATAAGGGATGGAAATTTGTGGATTATTTACCAAAGTGACCAGTCCAGCAATAGGTGATCGCAACTTAGTAAATATGGGAGTCCATATCCTTTAGGATGTTATGCGTCGGCAAAGGGGAGGATGAGGAGGAAGGAGAAGGAACGTCGATTCCAAACAGGAATAGGGACAGAGAGGGGAAAATTACGAAAAAGATAAGCAGGACATCACGTAAGGACATAAGACCTGGGCAGTAGGTCAAATAATCATTTTATCCGGACCATACGCATTACGGAGTACAGAGCTCTGTACTCTTTTGATTGTACTACGTCTTATCATTGCAAGGTGCTTTAATATCTGGTGACAGAAGACTTCAAGAAGTATTCCTGATCAATTACACAATGAAAGGAAAGCACAGTTAACACGACACCCCCGAAAAGAGTATATCATCCTCAGGTCAGTTCTTGCAAACAATGATGGCAGGTAATTCCCTTTTTCTTTGAGTATTTCCGGGCAAAGTCTAGTCAGGTGCCCTGAATACCATATGGATATCAAAAGCGTTCTCAGGGAGACAACGAAACTTTCATCATCGAAAGAATATGAAATCGTGTTTATAATGAGGCATGAGAAATCGTCACGCTATGGAACGTTCTCGAATGGGAATTCATTAATATACCTTCTTTTGATATGACTTTGTCATTATTGTTATAAAGCGACTGAATTCGCCTACATGTAAGGCAGAAGAATGTCTCGTTGGGCAGTGCTTGTATGAAAGAACGTTGACTCAAAGGAGTCACAGAATTTTATGAGCAATCTCCCACTAATGAGATGCCTTTCGGAAAGGTAAAACCTCCTCATCTATGTTGAGTTGTAGGCTAATGAAACCCAGGGACCGGATTTTAATGGCTTATCGTGGAATAGACCTTCCTTTCATGTCTAGGAGAGCGTAGTTAACCTTATAAATCATAGATATGAAATTAAGAATACTAGTCCCAATTAACGTATAATAATCTAGATAAAGGTCTTGAATGCAGTCTTTTATGCGAACATGCATGTTGACTGTGTACCAAAACTGTAACAAACAGTGAATATTGGTGAATAGTGAATATTGGTGAATAGCGAATATTAGTGAATAGTGAATATTGGTGAATAGTGAATATTGCTGAGTAGTGAATATTGCTGAATAGTGAATATTACTGAATAGTTCAAAGAAAATAACTGAAAATTGCTCTAATGATTTCGCGATTACTTTGAATCACGAAAAAATTATTTATCTTTTTCAATTTTAGGACTAACGGTTTTCTGTCTAGGACATGCTGACATTAATTATGTGTTCGAAGTACTCTGTATTTTTGCAAATACACACAAACACACACACACGCATATATATACAGTATATGTATATACATATCTTTATATATACATATATATGTAAGTGCAAATTATTAATGAAACAATAAAACTATACGAACAAAAGATGAAATAAAACAAATATAAAATAAACAGAATAAACAAATGAAATAAAAGTTAGAAAATTAGATAAATAAAAATATATACATATAAATAAGTATATTAAGTAAATGAAATAAATAAATAAATTAAATATATAAAGAAAATCGATGAAATAATTAAGGAACAGAATAACTAAATACATAAACATCTTAAATATAAAATTTAACTTAAGAAAATAAAAAAAACTATCAAAATGAAAACAATAATAAAATAAATAAAATGATAAAACAAGACGAAATTAAACACTGAATATAAGGACTAGAATATACAGGTATGCAAAATACGTAGAATAAATAAAAAGAATATATGGGATAGTAAAAGCTATGTAATTCAACTGATAATAAATAACTCTATGGATAGCATAATTAAAATAAACCGGATGAAATAAAAATAAATCAAAATGAGATAAAGAATATAAAAAAGAAAGAAATAAAGATAAATAGATGAAAAGAAGTAAAATAAATATAACTAAAATGAAACAAATAAATAAAATAAGTAAATATATAGAACAGAATAAATAAATAAGTGAATAAATGAGTAATACCACAAAAATTAAGAAAAAGAAATTAACAAAATTACACAGATTAATAACCATATTAAGAAAATGAAATAAAAATAAAATTACGTAAATACAAACTGACATAAAAAGGGAATGGATAAATGAAATAAAGAACAGATATACAATTTTATGACTTTATTGTTATCTGTAACACTTTTTATTCTTAATAGCTTCATTTTTATCAGGTTCATTTCTATCTTTATAACATCAACTTTCATTTATTTCATTTTATTTTTTGTTTTTATTGATTCTATTTTTATTTTACGATTTTAATTTTTTGCTATCTTTTTATTTATATTAATTTTTATAATTTCATATTTTTATTGTAATTATTTTTGTTTTATTACTTTTAGTTTAATATTTCAATTTTTTATATCTATGGCGATGAACACATGGAAACGTGTTTCACAAAAATGAATTTCTGACTCACCACGGGACCGAACTTGAGCCAGAGAATTTTACCCAACTTCTCGACCCATCAGCTCTGGAATTGCTAACCGGGTTCGGTCCCGTGTTGAGTCAGAAATTTATTTCTGTGAAACACGTTTCCATGTGTTCATTTGCAGCATATCTTTTGGTGAAAGGGGAAAGTCGAATGAAATGGTAGCAATTCGACCGCTGATGGGTCGGGAGTTGGGTAAAATTCGCTGGTATGCTGGGCGCTGCGCGCTGGGCGCCTGCCCGGGAAAAACCTCAGGTACGTAGTACTATGGTTCCAAGTAATTTTATGACCTTTGCATCCAAATTGCTAATGCCCTGGAATCTCACTCGAAAGACCGGGGTTTGGTCCCGTAGTGAATCATATATATATATATATATATATATATATATATATATATATATATATATATATATATACAATATATATATATATATATATATATATATATATATATATATATATATATATATATATATATATATTTATCTATATATATGTATATTATACACATTATATATATATATATATATATATATATATATATATATATATATATATATATATATATATATATATATATATATACATATACACACACACACATATATATATATATATTATATACACTACATAAAACCGGAACATCCTATCCACTTCTCTGATTATCCAAATGCTAACCTTACACTGAAATCTAGTGGCTGGTTTTTACAGGAATCTTTTGGGTCTGAATGACCGAAAGCAATCAATCTTTTTTCGACATTTCTCACTCTCATCATTAATATGGGACTTTGACAAGAGGGAACGTCACTGAAATCTATCGATTTCGACTCGGCAAAATTCAAAAGTGGTCGTGGAGTCAGAGATTAGGTCACTCTCTTCACCCTCTTCAATTCTCTTTGTCGTAAATCGTCAATGAATTTTTATGTGGGAGAGAGAGACCTTCCCTGATTTAGGAAGGTAAATGAAGTATGCTTAATGGAACAGATGGGAATATGATGCATGCTCCGTAATTGAGGGCAAAATTGAAAGGGCTCAAGTATTGCCATCCTTTCCTGTAGTCTCAGTTTAGCTCTTACTCTCCATCAGTACAGCAGCAACTGGAGAACATGGACTGGGAGAACGTTACAGGATGCCTTAACCTTACCGTGGCTGAGGTAAGTCTGGAAATGACCAACTGAAATTCGTAGCCCCAAGATGAAAGTGACTCACAGTTATGTATACCAGATATTCGATAAATGAATTCCCTGTCACCTAGTTAATTATTTAGATATTTAATGAAATAGCTTTACTGATAAGGCTTAGTGACAAGTATCCATAAATTCTATTACTGTGAAAATTATATGCAGTTTTATGGTTGTTTATATTATAGCCTAAATCGAAGTAATCAAGAAGTAATTGGTTTACTGACAGTAACACTTGCATTATTCTAACGAAATGGTCACTATACAAAACTGTATATAAGTCTTTTCCCTTTTATATAATTTTCCCTTTTATATATATTTATCTGTTTCTTTACTTACCTATTTGTTTTGCAGTGGAACCCATTCACCATCTTCCTGAACGCCACACCACCGTATAAGGTTGTGGGCAGTGCCATAGACATCATAAACATCATATCAAAGAAAATCGGCTTCTGGTGAGTTACATTTGCTTTGGTGACCCCTGCTGCGGTCAGTTAAACACTGTACAAGGAAGCTGGATACTCAAAGAAAAATTAGCCTGAAAATGCAGAACATCATTTGAATAAAACTGTATTTCAAAAAATTTAATCGGTCAAGATTTATAATCTACAGAGAAATAGATGTACTTATCGTAAATGAAAACACAAGCTTCACTTTTTTATTAACTTTATATTTATTAACTCCCGCTCTGATTGCCGCCATCTTTGCTTATGATGTCTGTTAAGACACTTAAGTCGTATACCGATGTCTAGTATTAGGAAAAATGCTGGCCGATTGGCCGTATAAATTATTTCTTAATCTCATTGTCGTGTATGTACGTTTTCTCTAAATAGATATAATTTGGAAAAACTCAGTGAATAAAACAAAATTAGAGACAAATTGGCCAAGACCACTGAAGTTTTGTTGGATGTATTTGGCACTTCAGTTATCTGTCAGAGCAGCCACAGCTATTTTGCTTCCGATGTTGTTGACAATCAATTCTTGGAGTGGATGTCCATCATTGTAAGTTGATTAAAAAGGAATCATTTCGTCCCTGTTTTTGGTCGAACTGGCGTATCCCATTTTTCTAAAGTTTTTGAGTTTCCCAGCCAAAATGTCTCAGTGTTTGACATTATAACATACCAAAACTTCAGCTGTCTGTGCTGTCACATTTTCAAACCAAATTGCCCCAAGAGATGAGCTAATTAGAAGGTCTGAATGATATTAAATTCTTTGAAGCCAATTTTCTCAGAATGGGGAATAAATGGCTTACGCCAGTTCGTCACACTAGGGACGATTTTTCCTGACGCGTGCACAATACAACTTTATTAATTCGAATTTCTCCGTCAGCTATACTCTGGTGAGGGGTAAAGACACTGACTGGGGCCTGCAGTTGCCAAATGGTTCGTGGAGTGGCTCCATTGGCATACTTCACAGAGGGGTAAGGTGATGAAAATTTAACAGACAGATCACAAGCAATTCATAATTTCTTGTAGAGAAAGCAAATGCCTCTAAAATCTGCTCTGGAGTAGTCTCATGACCTTACTTTGTAGTCTCATGATTTTACTATTATGTAGTCTTATGTTCTTACTTTGTAGTCTTACGATCTTAGTTTGTAGTCTCATGAACTTCTTTGCAGTCTTATGATCTTTTTTTTTTTAGACATTTTCTTTTCCACAAATTTCTCGTTTCTCAATCCAGCCATCCGCCTTTTTTTAGACGTCCTGTTTATGACCCTGTACCCCCAGAATTCCCTGTAACCATAAAAAGCCGGTTCCTGAAACTTTCCAGCTCCCCACGAGATCCAGTATTGCTGTGGTTTTAATCTTAGCCCCTTCTTTTACAATGACTTCTAAGATGGCTCCTTCAAACTTTACTCTATCCCTTCACCTTCCCAATCTCTCTCGCCCAACATCGCAGCCAGGGCCGGCTCGTCCTTAAGGCGAAACTAGGCAGTCGCCTAGGGCGCAAGAATGAAGGGGGCGCAAGAACTGGGAACTAAATAAATAAATAAATAAATAAACAAATAAATATATATGCAAAGCAATTATATATATACAGAACAATTATAACAATTATACATAACTTTATATATATATATATATATATATATATATATATATATATATATATATATATATATATATATATATATATATATATATATATATATATATATTACAATAAAGAAAAATATACAGAAAGCTACAATGACTTTTTTTTTATAGTTCCATACAATGTTCAACTGAAATTAAACATTTTCTAAAGAATGACGCAGTTTTATACTACATACAAATACAAAAAGCAAGGATACATTTAGTTTACTTGAACTGAGTAATACTGAATAGACGGAAAACAAAGTAATGCAGTTAAATGTTCGAGTCAGTTGACAAATATTTCTGCACCAATTCTTTAAAAGAGAATTATTTACTTTTAATAACCTAATAATATTAATTTTAGAATGAATTATGATATGCTTACCATAAAAAAAATGACGAAGTCTCATGATATTATCGAGATTACATCATGCCATACGCGTATGGGCCACACAGAATCTCTCTCTCTCTCTCTCTCCGCGCGGACATTTTTCCAGATTTTTTTATTTTATTTATTTATTTATTTTTTTATGCTGCAACCCACATCGAGCAACGTGTATTATACAAGTTACCGTCTACTCCGTCTTACTAAAAGTAAAGTTAGTGTTTCCTCTGAAAGCTACAAAGGCACTTCACTTCTTTTCTTTGGTGAGTCAACCGTGAGGGGAAATCTTGAGCACAGACATACTGCACATTCCCCTACATGTCTACAAGTTGAGACTCGAGAGTGAGGCTACTAATAATTAATTCAAGTCTTCAACATTCCCGGGTAGACCGTAGAATCGTAGATCCTGCATATGATTCCACCAAATTCGTGATTCATCACTTACCAGGTAGGAATAGGCCTAATTTTTGGTCATTGATTTAACTTACACGGTATAGATGTCGGAGGGCAGCCGATAGATCACAACATCGACATAATTTTTTTTGCTAATATTAGTGCATGTAACTTGATATAGGCCTAGCTGCCTGCCTAAGGTATTATGGTGACAGAAAATGATTACTCGTATGATATACTGATAAGCGATAGTAAGATTTAGCGATGATACTTTTTAGCTCATTTTAACTGATTCCGTACAATATTATTGAGCAGATTCTCACCAAATTATATTTGAGGATAGTAGCTAAGCTTTATTTCAGAAAAGCTTTTACTAATGTTAGCATAAAATTGATTTTTTCTAATAAAAAATTCGAAAAAAAAATTAAACCCACTTGCAAGCGTGTGTTTGTTTTTTAAGTGGGCTTTTTTTTTTTAAGTTAATTGCCAGCCCTGATACACACATACACACACTATACTTTATTTATATAATATATATATATATATATATATATATATATATATATATATATATATATATATATATATATATATATATATATATATGTATGTGTGTGTGTGTGTGTGTGTGTGTGTGTTGTGTGTGTGTGTGCGCATAATGCATTTCAACTTAATATTTGGTAGCTGGATTTACAATTAAACTATCCCGAAATGTCACCCAATGGGGAGCTACTGACTACTGCTCACCCCAGATCTCCTAGCTGGTGGACCTGGGGGCGCAAATTAAAATATTAGCCTAGGCGCAGGAAACCCTAGAGCCGCCCCTGATCGCAGCCTTCTCCGACTCTGTCTCCAGTGATTTTATTCCATGGCACTTTCTTTCCTTGCCAGCGCCCATATGCTTCTCACATTTTTTTTTATCAAATTCACTTATCTTTATTAGATTCAGTTAAGTTTTAAATATTTACCTTTCATTCAAAAGAACCCTCTGTTCTGATACGTTTGCACCCTTCAGATTCATTCACTGGCACTTTATATTTGCTCAGACCTTACACCTAACAAATTATTTTTTTCACCACATCATTTTTGTTGGGTATGAATGTTTATTTATTATTATTTCTGCCCTCATAACTTATTTGGTCACTGGTGATTGTGATTGGCAAAAAGTTATTACGATAATTTTTATCTCAAGTAAAGACAGCCTTTGTTTTCTTTATTTTTTCAGTCTAAAAATACACCTTCCTTTGCATATAACCTTTTTACAACTGGTAACGAATTTGGTACAAGTACTATGCTTTATCAATTTTGATTTTTAAGAAGCTCCTAATTTAGAAACTGCTTAATTTTTATTATTATTATTATTAAAACTGCTCGCCTATTGAAACCCACCTGTCTTTAGTTTACCTTGATCTTGTTAAACTTTCCCAATGAACTCCGCTGGGTAGAATATTCCGCAGACCTTTTTCAAGTCCCTGGAAATGGCGAAACACTGTCGAATTCTACATAAAAGTGGAAGATCTACCTTAGTATGTCTTACTTAATGGGAAATCACTAACTGAAACAACTTCACCTTTAGAACGGATTCCAGAATGGAGCTATTTAGCATGCACTGAGAAGCACCACTACTGACGAATTTTGAATTCTTTGTGTCCTTCCACTAAGGAGGCGTCGATGTCAGCGATAGTGTACTCTGTCTCTCTTGCTCGATCTAAGGCCCTGGACTTCAGCTCCGCCGTTTTCTTGGATGACCAGACTATAGCTTACATGAGGCCACATTTTGTTCCACAAGTCGATAGCTTCGTCAAACCCTTCGAATTTCAGGTAAGAAACAGAGAAATGGTAAAGTGGCGACAGGAGAGAAATACGAAGTCGGTGGTCCTGTGGCAAAACAGGTTAGGAAGTCATGATTACGAAGTAAAACAGTACAGTATAAGGCATTTTGGTTATTTAGTGAGTCATGAGGATGAAAATGTTTAGCAATGACAGTGAAATAAGGGACAATATATGACTATGAGAAGATAGGAGGTCAAAATTGTGATCATAATATAGCAATAGAACACAAGGAGGGACCAGAAGAGGGACGAGAGAAAGAGGAAGACCAAAGTCCAAACATGTCATGTAACACCCATCAATTTTCTGCTGAGCAAAGCTTTGAATATCTCTTGTTAATTACAATAAATTTTCCAGTTGTTCTAGAACATCTGTAAGATGTCAAGGCGTCACGTCATACTGATCATTTGTCGTTTGGCACACAAAAGATTCTAAAGGCCCTTTTCAAATCAAGCTAGTAAGTATTACAGGCTTCTCATTACCGTCATCCAGGCTTCCGTTGGTGGCCTAAGTCATCTGTGGTCTCGCTGTAGCCAAGCTGGTACAATCCCGCGCTAATAAACTGCCATGTTAATCATGGTACAATTCAAGGTCACTCGTCACGATTTGACTCTGACTCGGAATGACTCTGATGTTATCAAATTCGTACGAGCAAGGGTGAATGTCCAGAAGAACTCCGCATGCATAAAGTACCAAAATTAAAAGTAAGGTAAAATGTAATATTTTTCATATTTAAAGCGTTTTAGACCACTTCTTATGATGAGGAAACACCCACAATTTTGCCACATTAGCTATGGAGGGGTTGGGGACAGGTATTGTCTAACCTTATAAGTCAAAAATCGAAAATCATTCGATGGGAACTAGTTTTTCTGAGAAACATTACACTCTTTCTGAGAAACATTACAGTAAAAAACCTCATTTTCGAACTAACTCCAGTAAGATCAAGTACACGAAGTGCTACTGGATGTAAACAAACGACTTAAAAATTTTCGAGGATGCCGATTAGATAATCATTAATATCTCGGATATGGTGAATCTCCTCAAAAAGTGTTCAGAGACAAAGTTTTATTATTTTATATTGTGAAAATTATAGTGTGACCTATTTTCTTATATCTCACCGCGGAGTTGTTCTGGACATTGACCCGAGCAAGGTCCGCATCGTATTTAACAAAATTCCGATTAATTTCTCATGAAGTAGTTCAATCAAGTTAGAGGTTCTGACTAAGTAGTAGGCTAATTCAAATATTCAAGTACAAGGAATGCTTTTCCCTCTTGGAGTGCTGATTAACCCTGTTCAAACCGTTGACTAGAATAATACGAGATATGTCAGTGAATTCTCCCTCTAAAGTCAGGCAACAAGAAACTCATTATTTCACTGTCTTACGAAAATTAGACACAGATGGAGCATTTACAAGTCTTCTCTCAATTGTCTGCAAAGCCCACGTAGTTTCGTGCTACATTTTTACAGAGTCTTATCTAATAGCAAGATTGAGGCTATAAATCTATGGGATCTTTCCTAGATAGTGACCCCCAAGGGTTTTCGGGGGTCGTTATCTAGGACTAATATTTCTTGGGGGTCATTGTTTTGATGATATCTACAGTATTTTGTTTATGTTTTTACGGTCATCCCCAACGGGCTTGTACTAAACACGCAGCAGAAGTGGATAGATACCGGGTTAAAACCCTTTGGGGGTCACTGTCTAGGAAAGATCCAGTTTATGAACTCAGCATTACAGGAAACAGTCTCTGCTTCCATTTTTCATTCTATTTTCTTTTTTGACGCAGAGCTGGGTGGCAATCTTCCTGACGATCCTCCTGGTTTACGTGGTCATCGTAACTGTTCAATTTTATCACAACAAAGTGATTATGTCTTCAGATCTGCCTGAGAGGTAAATAAATGATATTTGTTCTATGATATTTGTATGTATATATATATATATATATATATATATATATATATATATATATATATATATATATACACATATATATATACATGTGCATATATATATATATATAATATATATATATATATATATATATATATATATATATATATATATGTGTGTGTGTGTGTGTGTGTGTGTGTGTATGTATATATATATTCTCCTATATGCAGATATTTGTAAATTTTTGCCTAGTTTATTATTTTTCTGCTTTTTTTAACTCTCTTCACTCATTTTACAATTTTTAGAAATCTGTCACAACAAAAGAGATTTCTGAAAATGTATTCATATTCAGTTACACAATTACGGAGGGGTAGAAAGTGGGAGACGCCGATATTGTTATAATTCCGATTGATATAGACATGTAGCACAAATGGCAATTAAGCACATAATGCTATACGAGTAGTAATTCATGCCAATTATCCACACGCATTATTATTTACATACAGCATTGTCAACAAAATTAAGCCTTTAAAATTAATTCAACAAACAAAAGGACAAAACAGACGTATATCATCAGAACTGTCAACATAAGAAGCAAAATCAATGCCCCAAGGTCTCTTTATTTCTATGGAGATAAAAACAAAAAATTAGTAAAAAATGCGCCGAAGGAACGAATTTTCTGTGCGTCGTATAATCAAGGCCACCGAAAACAGATCTATCTTTCGGTGGTCTTGGTATAATGCTGTATGAGCCGCTGCCCATGAAACTTTACCCACCACGCGGTGGTGGCCTGGCCTATATCGTCGCCAGATGCACGATTATGGCTAACTTTAACCTCAAATAAAATGAAAACTACTGAGGCTAGAGGGCTGCAATTTGGTATGTTTGATGATTGGAGGATGGGTGATCAACATACCAATTTGCAGCCCTCTAGCCTCAGTAGTTTTTAAGATATGAGGGCGGACAGAAAAAGTGCGGACGGACAGACAAAGCCGGCACAATAGTTTAATTTTCAGAAAACTAAAAAACAAGTAAAATATAGGCCGAAGTTTCTTCGGCGCAATCGAGTTTTCTATACAGCCGCTAAAGCGTACATTCAAGGTCACCGAAAATAGATCTATCTTTCGGTGGTCTTGGTGTAATGCTGTGTGAGCCGCGGCCCATGAAACTTTAACCACCGCCTGGTGGTGGCCTGTCCTATATCGTTGCTAGACGCGCCATTATGGCTAACTTTAACCTTAAACAAAATAAAAACTACTGAGGCTAAAGGGCTGCAATTTGGTATGTTTGATGAGTGGAGGGTGGATGATCAACATAACAGTTTGCAGCCATCTTGCCTCAGTAGTTTTTAATATCTGAGGGCGGACAGAAAAAGTGGGGACGGACAGACAAAGCCATCTCAATAGTTTTATTTTACAGGGAACTAAAAGTATGAATGAACTTTGAGAGAGTGAGTTTGGTGGTTACAGCTCTTGTTTGCTTAGACAGTTGTCAACTTTCACACTCGATTCTCAATAGGTGTTAATTAAATATAAGTTTTAATACGCGTTCAACATACACTAATAATTTACATATATTTTGATTGATTGATTTATTTATTTGCTAATTTATCTATTTTTCTAATAACTGATCTCCTCTTTATGTATTTCCCTTTACTTTCTGTTACTTCTTTCGAATGAACACCATATTCTTTGGAAGCTTGACTTTCAAGTCAATGGCCCCTGTGGGCTTGTTCCATATTAATCGAGTTCATCTTTTGCATAATAATAATAATAATAATAATAATAATAATAATAATAATAATAATAGGTGTGATTTGTAATAATAATACGTAGGTGTGATTTGTAGCGTCTTAAGAGTTTCCTTACGTTTAGAAAACACGTCAGATTATTTCAAGACATATTTAATTCCAACAGGTCATCGTGATCTCTTGGATACTAATGCGGGATCGCACAAGCACATTTTCTGTATCTTTCAGCTTCTTGCCACCAAATTAGGACCAAGTAGCCAACTACTGATTGCTTTGTTTTTGTGAACTGGAGTCACAAAGTAGACCAGACCGGTAACAGGAACTGATTTATCGAAGTTCTTGTTTTCCAACATCCCTGTGACAAACATACACAACTTCGAATGTATATATAAGAAATGATCTTCGCTACTTGTTACAAAGTTTGGTGTCAGATTCTGAAAGATGCCGGGAAAGGTGGCTTTGAGATACTGCGTATCTTCTTGAATGAAAGTAAATAAGTTTTTTTTTTTTTTTTGTAATCGTCGGTCACTGAAGAATGTTTGATGTGCTCATTATGAATTTACCTTTCCGTATTACCTAGAGCTTTGTTAACCGAGTTCCTCTGGAATTACAAGGAATTAGTAACCTGACAATATGGGAAGAGTCAGATCAGTAAAACGATGCTCTTTATTTTCTGTGATTGTCTAACCTTAAGTTGCTTCATTAAAGAAATATTTTTTCTTAATACACTTTACAACTAGAATACTGAAGGAATTAGTTATTAGATTAAATTTTACTCTACCTCTGGCATTAATGTATAATCAAAATAGCATTATTCAAATTATTTTTCAACTGATTCAGAGGCAGTAGATAAGCTGAGAGAACGTGAAAGATTCATTTCGATAAATGTATTGCATCCCTAACAGCTTTTGTTATGAGAAAGATATCGTCCAAATGTTTAGCAAATCAATTAAATTTTGATTATCTGTAGGCATGCTCTCTGATTCTTCTAAGCCGTGAAATATCTACAGGCACAGTCTAACTTGTTAGCTATGAAAAGCATGTTATGAAACTGATCTAGATTTTCATAGAAATTTACATACTTTTTAACCATTTTTATGGATATTAATACTTGCCAACTTTACCCACACCCTCCTCTTTACTTTAGCTTTCATGGACCCTTGATTGACTGAATTAGTTTGTGGTATATAACGCTTAACTTTGTAAAATTTACTACTGCAGCTCAAGACATCTTAGGAGGTTGGGATGTGACAGCCCTTACTGAAATTCCTGCATCTGCACCTCTGTGTAACTAATTATTTCACTTTTTATGCTGATATTTCGTCTCAGTTACTCCTGACTTCTTTTCGCCAACAGTGAGAAGACAAAGCTGTGCAACCCCATCGGTTTCAAACACTGGCTGTGGTCTTTCACGGGGCTCATAGACCAAGGTAAGAGACTGTTTCTCATTTCTTTGTTAAGCTCCTGGGTACCCACATCAATGACTTACGGACTTAGGGGAAAAATGGGAGCCAAATTCAAACGTGGTAACCTTTTGCCGATTGCCATAGATGCTTAAGAGCAAAAAATAAAATCATATAATAAATATCTGAATTGTCTTTAAGTCTGGCATTTTTTATACTAAAGCAATCTAGTGCTAGGTATATCAGCAGTAGGTCCTGAAGAATTATCAGAGATGATAATTGAATATTGCTTTTAACAAGAAGGAATGAAGGTCTCATTACAATCGGACAGTTTAATAACTTAAAAAGTCCCGGGTGCTAAGGGAATTGTCAAAAGAATATTGTGGAAGAGTGATAATTTAACTGCCCTAATGTTTTAATACACATTGACATACAAAGAAAAGCATACGATAATTCACACCCAGAATGAGGAATTGGCAATATCTATATAAGAACTGTTCGCAAGACTCAACGTCTTAAGTGATAACAAATAGGACAAAAATTGCCTTAGTTCTTCCCAGTAGTTGTATTTCGTTTCTCTCTTAAGTATCGCACATGGGCGCGAGCTCTTTTTGTCTAAGCAACTGGATATGATCCGTCCTTTGTTTGAACAATGTAGTCTCTTTTAGTAGGCCACCACTATTTCGTGTGGGAAACTGGTTTTATCCTTGATAGGTATTATCTTAAAATTGTTATATTCTAGGAATCTTTCCTAGATAGTGACCCCCAAGGGTTTTCGGGGGCCATTATCTAGGATTAATATTTCTTCATAATATTTAGAGTCTTTTGTTTATGTTTTTACGATCATCCCTAACGGGCTTGCACTGAACACGCCATAAAGGTGGATACATACCGGGTTAAAACCCTTAGGCCTAAGGTCACGGTCTAGGAAAGATCCTGTTCTAGCCCCGTTGCGGACCATAGCAATTCAGACAAGTTACAAATTAATATTTGCCTCTGGTCTCCTGTAGACATATTAAGCCTCTGGTCTCCTGTAGACATATTAAGCCTCTGGTCTCCTGTAGACATCCGTTGGCAACCAGCTGGGCTTCCGGTGAGGACCATCGGCGGCTTCTGGATACTGATGGGTGCTGTCATCAGCATCCTGTATCGGTCGAACCTGCGGGCGTTGCTCATCACTCCCAAGATCGTGCTCCCTTTCACCGATTTCAGAAGCCTGGCTGCGACGGACATCAAAATATGGGCGCCCCTCGGTAGTCGATTCAACGAAGCCTTGAACGTGAGTTTTCTTTACCCCCTGTTGTTAAAGGATCGCATTTTGGCAAGCTTTTATGCACATAGAAAGGATTTGAAATCGTAAACGCTTTTGAACACATGAACAATCATATAGCCTATATATATATATATATATATATATATATATATATATATATATATATATATATATATATATATATAACTTTATCACATACACAATTGTTCTGTGCATTAGTAGAATTACTAAAGGACCTCATTCAAACTGGATGGTATCTACCATCCAGTTTGAAAGAGGTCCTTTTAATAATATATATATATATATATATATATATATATATATATATATATATATATATATATATATATATATATATATATATATATATATATATATATATATATATATATATATATAATGTTGTTTATGTGTGTATATGTATATATATAAAATATATCTAAGTGTAATATACATACATACATATAATGTGTGTGTGTTTGCGTAGTTTTTCTCTAACATTAAACTGTTTCCGCAAACGATAGGGAGGCTCCCAAGAAGAGAAAAGACAACGATAACCGCCATATTCCTAATTAAACTGTAGAGTCATGAATGAACCCGCTGTTGAAAACAATGTATGCATGTATGGTTATGCTTCACCATAATGGATACGATAAATGAACAAGATGGTGAAAAAACTGGAATGAAAAAACTTAAACCTTACCCTGCAGCAGATATACCGCATACTTACCTACTTATTGCTATTAATGTTTGTTATTATAAAAGGAGCAAAAAAATCTCGAGACCCAGACAAGGTAAGGTCTCAGCAGTTATGTGAAAATAGCTTTACTCTGCGTAAATCTATTATCATGTTAATATAACGTGATTTTATTCATTGCGAAGGAAAATCAAACAGCTTTGAGGTTAGTACTATGATGAAGTAGATAACGAATTATATGGTGTTGTTTGAGACTTCAGAATTTAATTGACTTGCCTGTCAGTTTCCCTTGAAATAAAGACAGAGTTCTGTGCCATGGCAAAATGGATTTACTTTGCCTTGTCTGTGACAACCATACTGGTTCCTGAGCTCTACATTTGGCAAAGGATAAAATGCCTGTGCCTCGCAAAACGGCTAAGCACATGAGCTTTTTCGTAAGTTTAATGAATTTATTATGTTCTAACAGCTGGCAGAACCAGGGTCCAAACTGGCAGGAGTGAGAAAGAACATCTTCATGACGAGAAACATTACAGAAGGACCTGAGGGACTCTTCAATGAGACCTGGGGTGTTGTTGACGTCCGGAGAGCCATCCTCTACTACATCCATAGTGACTTCTCTCGGGTTAGTCTTGGGAATTCGGCGTCACAGTGAACTTTCTCTTGGTTATTTCTTGCACCAGACTTTCATTTTTGAAAGGGTTATTTGGACATTTACGTCGCAATTCTTGTTGCAAAGGCTTTGATGGTGGATGAAAACTTGTAACAACTATTTCACCAAAACTGGTTTAAATGCAAGATGGATGTACAAACCATAGCCTTGAGACAAAACAAATCTTGTTCTAGCACAATAGTCGCAATATGCATGCTACTAACCTGCACTGTTTTCACGTATTTTGTGCGAAAGGAAGTGATATATGTTTTTATAGGTCATATTCTTTTCCCTAATCTTCTCTGGCATCTGATTTCAAAGAAATCCAAAATTTCGTCAAAGTAGCTTTCACATTCAACACTCAGTGCGACAATGATTGGGGAACGAAAGTTTGAAAGTGCCATGTACTCGTATATCAGTGAAGTCCCCTCCACTCCTTCGCCTTCTCTAGTGTACCGTGTCTTCCACGAAGATGGTAATTATGGAATTATCTCATGTTGGGTTATACTGTGAATGGGTCAGAATTATTATTATTATTTTTCATTTATTTATTTATTTATTTATTTATTTATTTTTTTTTTAGTCTCACAGTCATCCTATTCGACTGGGTGGTTTTTATAGTGTGGGGTTCAGGGTTGCATCCTGCCTCCTTAAGAGTTCATCACTTTTCTCACTATGTACGCTGTTATTATTATTATTATTATTATTATTGTAAAAATGTGTGCTTTATTCCGTGGAATCTTCATTTTTTCTCACGCTCTAAATGAGATGGGAAAGGCAATACTGAAGCGTGTAAGTAGAATTGCCTAGCAATTAAAAAATGTGTCCTAGTTTTCCATTTGTTTTCAAAGGAAACACAGAAAAAAATGTTAAATCTTTGTAAAGAAGCACGTGAGGTTTTTGTACCAGTTGATAGTAATGTATGACTCATCTCTATTTCTCTTTTCAGAGAGGATATTGCAACTACTACATAATCAACGATGGCGTCCTGAGAACCACTTCATTGGCTTTTGGCTTCCCGAAAGGGTCAACTTTAAGGACAAAAGTTGACAAAATGTAAGACGAAGGGTGATCGCTTTTATTTGCATGCTGACCTAATATGATCAAGCTTTATTGCCACCGTAATCCGTAAGAGTGTTTCTCAGTTAATGTATATGCTTACGTAATTACGCACACATGCATACATAAATACACATACATACACACACACTATATATATGCATATATATACATGTGTGTGTATTATATGTATATATACAGTATAAATATGTACACACACACACGCACACACACACACACACACACACACACACACACACACACATATATATATATATATATATATATATATATATATATATATATATATATATATATATATATATGTTATGCAAACTATCGTCTCCAATGCTTCATTCTTTTTCCTTTCATTTTCACTTAACATAAAAACTTCATTTCTTGCAAAAAGAATGCAATAGTTAAAAAAATGGATCATTGTTCTCAGTGTGGCTTGGTCATGTGGAAAGAATAGATTATCACAATAGTCTGGTGAAGACATATGGTTTAGAAGTGCTGAAAGGAAGGAGGGAGGAAGGTATAGAAAATACTAGACGGATGGAATAGAAAATACTGGAAGAGAAGGACCCTATTATCCAGGAGGAATTAGCACGTGTGCAAGATTGTGGAGAGTTGTGTTGTTTGTGTCGAAGGGTGCCATGCACTGCTGATGAAGTCTCGGTGAAAATAAATGAAGTCCATTGCTGTTGTGAAAGTTTTCTGAACAGTCAAAGTATGACTGTAACAGCGATAATTCTGCTCCGTAGGAAGGTACCATCAGTGCACCTCACACGGTCCACTGTAGGCATTAAAGATTCTTTGCAGCGTCCCGGCGGCCCATAGCTGCAACCCCTTTCAGTCCTTTTACTGTACCTCCATTCATATTCTCTTTCTTCCATCTTACTTTCCACCCTCTCCTAACAACTGTTTCAACATATTTTCAGCGTTGAGTGACTTCATAGGTCCCATCGCTTGGCCTTGGGCCTAAATTTTATATTCCAATTCCAGCAATAAATCTTGTCTTGTTTTCTTTCTGAATGCGCTCACGTTTCTCTCTACGTATATGAGCGTGTACAGTACAACCCATAATTGAGCAGGTCAATATTGTTGCAGATTAAGAAACCTGAGAGCCTTCGGCATCATCAACCATTTATTCAGCAAACGCATCCGGAACGCGACGGAGTGTCTGAAGTCGATGGACACTGGATATGCCAATTTGCTCCGGCCGATAGCCGTCAAGGATTACTACGGCGTTTTCGCTATCTATTTCACAGGTGGGGTTATTTGCACTTTTCCCTGAATGTTAATGTTTTGTTAATTGCTGGCTTCCTGTTATAATCAGGCTCGAATAAATAAAATTTAGCTAATGGCTGATATCTTATGACAAGCATACACTTCCCACCCACGACACACACAACACAATATATATATATATATATATATATATATATATATATATATATATATATATATATATATATATATATATATATATATATATCTTAATCACTATATATATATATTGTTTTATGCATTATAATATATATATATATAATATATATACCTCATACTTCAATAGATGGTATTTATATATAGACATTTGCTCAGATATATATATATAAGCTTATATATAGTTTGTCACTGGAAAAGCTTTTGTAACAATTAATAACACGAATAAATACAGGATGGTCTTTAGCTTAATATTTGCTCAGAAATGAAGTACTGTTAGTTTGTTTGTAACTTAATGAATAAAACAATCTTCGTTAATACCATCCTCTTTAATGAAGTATATATATTTGTATTAATATATATATATATTATTTATAATTAAGATATATATATATATATATATATATATGTATATATATATATATATATATATATATATATATATATATATATATATATATATATATATATATATATATATATATATATATATATATATATATATAGTTACTCGTAACATTTTCTTCTTTCAGGAATTGTTCTGAGTACATTGTCATTCCTCGTGGAGCACTTGGTCTATTCAGTTCTCAGGAGGAGAAGAAAGAAATTGATTCTTGTCAAGAAGCTGCTTCACTGACATAAGATCTTGAAGTATAGACCTGCAAGACATTTGAAAGATGAGAGACCATGGCAAGGCTTCACATTATGAATAATCATAATTTCGAGTTTCGTTTTCAATGTTTTTATTCTCTGTGGACGTGTGAAGTTATTTTTTGGATCTGTCTGACTATATCTGTCTGTCTCACAAACACATGCACATGAAATATCTCTCTCTTTCTCACTCATTCAAAAACTGACTTCAATGAAGAATTCATGTAATCGAAAAATTTAGGGTGGATTAAAACTAGCCAGATCGGATGCAGAGTAAATATAATTCATCTCAGCTTGTTACAGACAGATTAGAATCACCAAGAAATATTATGGACAACACATCACAAGCACTAGTAACAGCGACCTGAAGTCAGAATCACCACTAGCAAAAATGAAAGTTAATTCTTTTAGAAGGAAATGATCAGCAACTATATATTGTCTAAAAAGCACACTCTAGTAATGAGAACTGTCTACAGTTTTGAGAAATATTGACATCACCAGCTATGAATTGTTTCAAGACGTTCTAATATGCAACTAAGATAATACAACTAGATTAGATAATGATTATCAAATGTCAAGGATGTTGTTCTGGCTTGATAGCAAAGCTGGCACCAATCTGTTGACTGTATAGAACTAGCAAATCCTCTGATGAACCCTTTCTTTAACTGTAAATGAAGAATTCGGTTGTCATTTGAATCAGTACATTAATATTGAAATATTACAAGCGTTATCTCTTTATGTACTTATTCATCATCACCTTTGTGCTAAATCAAAATGTGTGACTATGGTATTTCATCAAAGGGAGATGAACAGTAAGTATAAGTATTCATTTCCCTTTGATGAAATACCATAGTCACACATTTTGATTTAGCACAAAGGTGATGGTGAATAGAGTGCATAAAGAGATAACTCTTGTAATATTTCAACATTAGCGTACTGGTTCAAATGACAACCGAATTCCTCATTTACAGTTAAAGAAAGGGATCATCAGAGGATTTGCTAGTTCTATACGGTCAACAAATTTGTGCCACCTTTGCTATCCAGCCAGAACAACATTCTTGACATTTGATAATCAGCATCTAATCTAGTTTTATTATCTTAGTTGCATATTAGAGCGTCTTGAAACAAGTCCTAGTTGGAGATGTCAATATTTTTCAAAACTGTTTACTTATAGTGACTGTTAATTCTTCAGTTTCCACTTTATTTAATGTTGGAATTCATTTATTATTTATGGTGCAGGAGAACATACTGCAGTTGTCTTGAATCTTAATTCCATAAGGGGAGGCTTAGTTGGAAAGCTGAAATGCAGAGTGCAGTTTATCGAGTATATGACGAATGAGGTTAACTGGTCATATAAGTATAGTAATCTTGGAAACAAATCCTCACGGCTCCCCCTTTACTTGAACGAATGATGAATGCTTAGATTCACATCGAATATTACTGCTCATCGTGTGCGCTCAGCTTGTCCACGTCAGCAGTTTCTAATGGTTCCTCCTGTCCCTCTGGCAAACCGTGGCCTCGGAAGAAGCGGTGGAACGACAAATGGACCTTCTTCTTAGAGCCACACGTCGCGGAAACACACAGTTCCCAACCAAAGACTATTATGCTCAGTACTGTTCCTGAACAAATGAAAATGAGGTTCAGTTACTACTTCTTAGTCTTAAGAAATATACATGGATTTTCATTGTCACATGCTAATTTACGATCCATCTTTGTATTGATTTTCTTTGTGTTGTATCAGAAAAATGAAACTATAATAATAAAAATAATAATAATAATAATAATAATAATAATAATTATTATTATTATTATTATTATTATTATTATTATTATTATTATTATTATTAAAATTGTACCTCACAGAATAATATACTGCAGCAATTCTGAGAAAAATTACTTTTAATTCTAAGCTATTTCCTAAGGGTCGCATTGATGATAATAGAAATTTTGTGTCCTGAAGGAAGTACATGCAAGTACAGATCATTTCTTTCTTTTATTGATTTTACGCGCCTGTACTGTATTGGGTCAAAACATGCGTGCACTATTGAGCAAATTTTACACGTGATTTCCGTAAGTAGAGAACAAAATCCTGTTTTATAAATAGCAAAAAAAAAAAAGAAAGAAAAAGAAATTGAAGTACTAACACTGCAAAATTAATTATCTAATTTCTAATATGTTTACCAAAGCTAAGCCTAAGGGCAGGAAATCTTCAAATAGTGACGCTCACGGGTAAGGAAGGAAAGACCAGCGTTGTGGAAATATTAACGCAAGCGGAACCCGTTTCGACCCATAGGAAATATACAAATAATTCATGCCTTCTTCAGTAACTTCTTGCAGTAAATCTGGTAATGTGGAGGCGCATCAGTGGTCTAGCTTGGGGGTTCTCTTGTGGAGGAATGCTCAATGGAACTATATTAGTATTAGTAGTAGTAGTCATTAATCAGTATTCCCTTGGTTTCGAAACAGCATTTATATTTTTCTAGGATTAACTACTGCTCAAACAGATCAAACAAATTAACGCAGAAAATAGAAAATTAAATTGAAAGAATAAACAGTGAAATAATCAAGTAAAAAAAAAGTGAAAATGAACAAACGAGAAATAAAGTTGACGAAATACCTCCCAAGTATATGGCAAACACTCCGTAGAAATCGGGTAATGCCATAGCGCGCTGAGCTTCGGAGAATCCAAACCCGATCGGTTTCAAGCACTCGGTGGCGTTTCGTACGCGCCAGCGAAACTTGTAGTCTATGATCCCAGACTCTTGGAGTCTGCTGACACTGCGGGGAGAACAGAGAGAGAGAGAGAGAGAGCGATCAGTTTCAAGCAATGTGAAAATATTTGCCTGTATACAATCACGTCAGTCGTCACTATCCTGCAGCTGTCTCCCTACCTGTCTTTTCTTTTCCACCACTTTAAATTGCCTTCTTCATGCCATCTTATTTCTCTCTCTCTCTCTCTCTCTCTCTTTAAACATGAATAATGGGAGGAAACTAAGAATTTTTACCATAAATTCTTTAGACCTATCATTTAATAAAGGCCGGTGGGACGCACGCTTTCATGCACTAGTCTAGGCCTACCTTGGCGGGTAAATTTTCAACATAAAGAGTGAAATCATGGTAGGCTATCTTATTAATTTTATCATTATTTCCAAATATGAAATGAAGAGGCCTCTGAGTACACACACACACACACACACACACACACACACACACACACACATATATATATATATATATATATATATATATATATATATATATATATATATATATATATATACTAAACATAAATATATATATCTGCAGTTTTGCCGTATATATATATATATATATATAAAACACATACCTTGTTTAGTACTGGGTATATATATATAAATACTGTACATATATTACATCCGCTGATTACACACACACACACATATACAAATTCATAGAGTTGCAGAGATATACATATTTATAGGAGTGCTTTTGAAAAATTTCAGAGGTATAGAGCATAAATTTGTTCATAATTTAGTTCCTCATTATGCATAATTATATAGTAATGCTATATGAAAGTATTTGAAATTGTATTCGTCACTTCCTGGCACTATGAGTTGTGTATATACACTGAGCAAAATAGAGGTGCTAGTAATTTCTTAACAAAACTTCTTGGTACTGCTAAACACATTCAAGTGTACTCTTAGGAATGCTCTTTACAAAATATGGATGAACAACATACTGGTTTACTTGTTTTGTGCAATGGACACCACCAACAAGCTTGCAAAATTATAGTCTTAAAAGTAATAACAAAAGCAAGCTTTGGATTTACATGACGTCCACTTTCGCCCGCATGGTTGATCCTTTTGGGTATCCGAAAGATAGGCTAGTTGTCCGCAGGACACCGTCGTCGATGATATAGGATTGGCAATATCCTTTCTGCAAAAAAAAAAAGAAACCAAGTAGGAACAGATTTGCAAGTATGGCACTTTGAAAAATATGAAGCAGTTGCTTCCTAACAAATGAGTCTAACCTAGTCTGGAACAGCCACTCGTGAAGGCAAACCTGTTACGAAGTCCGTGACGGTCAGTTGACGGTTTGTTATAATTGAGAAAAGTTCTTTCAACAATAACGAATTCGAATCTATATTTAAAAACAATAGATAGGTGAAAATCTGCTGAAGAGTTTCAAAGTATTTAGAAGTAAGAGAAAGAGTTGTAGTTCGACGTAGTTTGGTGCGCCGCCACTAGGGTGGCCGGTGGCGCTGCTTTCGGGGCTTCAACGAATCAAACTTCAAGCAGCGGGAACCGCGGGAGTGGAATAGTTGCTGTGTGTGTTCTGTGAATTTTTTCGATCATTATCTTCATAATAGTGCGTTATGCAGCTTACAGTTACAAAGATGGTTAAAGGAAGTCTTCAAGAGAAGCTGGAATAACGTTCCATCGGTAAGCAAAGTATACTGAATTTTATTTATCCATAATTTTGTGCTGGGCAATTAATGGCTTCTTAGCAGTAGATGTGCTTGGCGTATTAACATGTTACCTTTTCAACATATTACTGTGGCACATAACTGGAATGATGATTTTAATTTTGCAATCAGAACATCATTAATTTTATATATATCACATAACGTAAAGCAAACAAATATCTTGCTCGTTATTAGAAATGCTCAAAAGTATGTAGGCCTAGGCCTGTAGGTTTACTGGTTGTGTCCACTAATCTCGTCTTTTAAACATGCCACGTGATGTATAAGACACATAACTGTATTTTGTCAGTCATTATGAATTCTTTGCAGTAGGTAGGCCTGTAGGATACTGTCTATGCCATCAATTTTTCAGTTTTAGACATAATCAAGTCAGCCTTAGAGGTGTTGAACAAAAAGCAATTTTTCAATAACGGTTTCTCGACGAAATTCCCGGAGTATTTCATGGCGACGCAACCAGACCGTAGAAAGCAACTTCCATTATTCTGTTTAACGTAAACAGAGTGTGCTTTTCATGTGTAAAAAAAAAAAAAAACTAGATTATGTTTTCATCAAACAGTATGTCTCGCGGACTGGTAATAGCAAGAAAATGAATTTTGTTAGCCTAGGCTACACCTAGGCCAATGCCATCAACCAACTCATTTGGTACGAAGCTATACATTTAAACATTACTCTAAGCACAACCGAAGTTCGAATACATAAAAATAACTGTTATCGGATCGTGCCAAGGAAAGATAACCGTTAAGAATGGTAGCAACAAGGGAAAGGAGTCTTGGTCATGTAACACGAGAAACAAAACATGAAAATGTAGGTCACTTCACCTAGCGGACTGGTATATACCAGTCCTGGCCTGGTTAACCTTCGGGGAAGATTTCACGGCAGTTCGTCAATGGATTTTTATTTGTTTTTTGTTCTATAAATAGATGGAGCCAGTCAAAATACAACATTGAACTGTTTTTGAATTTTATGTAATATCCGGAAAGAGAAATTTCATGATGTTACCTGATTAGCATGAATTGTGAAATACATCGCCTTGAAATTGAAAGCTTGATTCAAGTTATACTGCCAGTCTCGGGTAGGGAATTACCAATCAGGTATGATGCATATATATATATATATATATATATATATATATATATATATATATATATATATATTTACCCTCCTCTTGTCCGTAGTCAGTTGTAAATTGGTTCATGCACCTTTTATGAGGAAGATGGTGGATTTCAGAATCGTCCTACAAAGGACAGGGCAACCGATGATGGCGGATTCCAGAATCGTCCTTCGAAGAATGGGTCAACCGATGATGGCGGATTCCAGAATCATCCTTCGAAGAACAGGTCAAGTGATGGCGGATTCCGGAATCGTCCTTTGAAGAATAGGTCAACTGATGATGGCGGATTCCGGAATCGTCCTTCAAAGAACATGTCAACCGATGATGTCGGATTCCGGAATCGTCCTTTGAAGAACAGGTCAACTGATGATGTCGGATTCCGGAATTGTCCTTCGAAGAACAGGTAAACTGATGATGGCGGATTCCAGAATCATCCTTTGAAGAACAGGTCAACTGATGATGGCGGATTCTAGAGTCGTCCTTCAAAGAACAGGTCAAGTGATGATGGTGGATTCCAGAGTAGTCCTTTGAAGAACAGGTCAACTGATGATGGCGGATTCCAGAGTCATCCTTTGAAGAACAGGTCAACTGATGATGGCAGATTCCAGAATCGTCCTTCGACGAACAGGTCAACTGATGATGGCGGATTCCTGAGTCGTCCTTCGAAGAACAGGTCAACTGATGATGGCGGATTCCAGAATCGTCCTTTGAAGAACAGGTCAACTAATGGTGGTGGATTCCAGAATCGTCCTTTGATGAACAGGTCAACTGATGATGGCGGATTCCAGAATCGTCCTTCGAAGAACAGGTCAACTGATGATGGCAGATTCCAGAGTCATCCTTTGAAGAACAGGTCAACTGATGATGGTGGATTCCAGAATCGTCCTTTGATGAACAGGTCAACTGATAATGGCGGATTCCAGAATCGTTCTTTGAAGAACAGGTCAACTGATGATGGCGGATTCCAGAATCGTCCTTTGAAGAACAGGTCAGCCTCAGTCAGAGTTTAATCTATAGACCTTGCCTCAGTCCAATGTATGGCATGAACGGTAACCCTCCCACGTACGAAATTCTCAAGGTCTCTGAACCATAACCTACCGATTGTTTTTGCTCCATTAATCATTGTGAGATGGGTCTGGCCTACCATGGGTCTACCCAAGGTCTAAAGAATACTAGGTCAACCCACCAGTGACCCAAGCCGTATCCTCTACCTTTGGTCTACCCAAGGTCTAGAGAATACACAGATATCGGTACCACGAAGAAAATACGAGTTCGCTTACGACAGGTCGAGTATGAGACGCTATTCGCTTTTTTCTCACCCTAACATAATTATCCTTGCATTTTAATAATTTATTTACATTTCTATCTTTATTAATTTGTTAAATTATTTTCTCTTTTTTAATAAGTGGGATCTCTTCTTTCTGTATTTCGCATCAACTTCTTACCCTGATCCAATTCTCCTTGCATACATTTTTATCTGTTCATTAATTTAATTTATTTTTTCTTTTTTCATAAGTGAGATCTCCTCTTTCTGTATTTCCCTTTACATCCTCAGACTTCTTCCTAATGAACACCATATTCTTTGGAGGTTTGAGTTTCAAGTCAATGGCCCCTGTGGGCTTGTTCCATATGAATAGGGTTCATCTTCTGAATGATAATAATAATAATTCATAAAAATCTCAAAAGAGCATGAGTCACTAAAACGGTGGGGAAATCCAAAATGGTGTAAATATCAATATATATTTCTAATATTTATTTACAATGACGCCATTTAGGATTTCTTTAACAACAACAATAATAATAATAATAATAATAATAATAATTATTATCATTAATTATCATTATTATTCATAAAAATCTCATAAAAGCATGACGTCACTAAACTGAAGAAGAAATCCTAAATGGTGTCAATATAAATATATATTTCTAATATTTGTTTGCCTGTACACCACTGTGGGTTTCTTTACCAATAATAATAATAATAATAATAATAATAATAATAATAATAATAATAATAATAATAATAATGGAAAATGAAGAAACCCACAAGATTCTTGTGTATAACTTGTTTACTGGTAAATATTTACATATATTACTTTGATCTCGAGCACTTTCAGGTCCTAACTGTGACCCTTTTTCAGAGATGAGGTAGTCTGGCTGGTTCAAGGCCAGCAATCTTCTGGAACTTCTTCTCCCTGTGTTGTCATTTATATGATGGCTGTCCTGGTTTCCATTCTTTTGAGAGTTGTTAATCTCCTCCTGTCGGTTTGATATCCTGATCTGATGGTCAGTGGTATTAATCCTTGTGGTATGTGAGTAGTCACCATCGGTCTGTTGGGCAGGAGACCTAACCTCCAGGTCAGAAGGGTCGATCTTAGCTTCTTTTAATATTAAAGATCGGCTTATGGGATCTTCTGAGGTAAATCCTTTGTTTCCTTCTATCACTTTAATCTGTCTGATGAGTGCCCTTCCACTACCCTCCTATGACTGATGTTATTGCTTTTGTATATAAGCCTGCTGTTTTAAAATCCATCCTATGGTCCTTTTCCCAACAATGCCTAGCTATAAGACTCCCCTGTGAGTTGAGTTGTACTGCCCTCCTGTGTTCTTGGATTCTAGTCCTTATTCCCCTACCTGTTTCACCCACATATTTGTCTCACAATTGTTGCAATTAATTATGTATGGTCCCCTACATCATCTGCATTACTATCTTCTCCTTCCAATTTATTTTTACATACTTTGTTTTTTTACAGTTTGTCAAATAATTTTAAGTTTCATTTTGATGGTTTCATTTAGGCATATAAGGAGGTAAACTATTTTCTTGTTTTCTGTATTCATGTACTCTCTGCATTTTCCCTGTAAAAAATCCTCCTAACTTTGTTGAGCGCCCTTTTTCTGAACCATTTGGGTATGCTAATGTATCAAAGCTTTTATCAATGTAATTTATTTCTTTATATATCTTACAAGGGTCACACGTTTTCATTGCCCTGAGAAATAAACCTGTTAGAACACCATTTTTATATCATGACTGTGAAAAGAGAAGAAATGAATATACGAGTTTGTGTGTGTGGGCTTTCTATATGTGCTGAATTCATATCTATTTCTTTCCTTTCTATCAAGATGTCTAATAAAAGGGCAGTTTATTATCGTTACTTTTTCTAGAGTGAATTGGATATTGTTATCAAAACTATTGAGTTCGTCTAGAAAAGTTTCTATTTCACTTTCATCACCCTGCAGAATGGCAAAAATATCATCCACATATCTCCACCAACCTTTCAGTTTCAAGTTAGGGACATTAATATTAGGAACTAGATTAGTCTCAAAATATTCCATAAATATATCAGCAAGTATTGGTGATAATGAGGACCCCATAGCTACTCCATATTTCTGTTTGTATACTTGTCCCTCAAACGTAAAATAAGTATCACTAACACATAATTTGATCAACTCCAGGAAGACACTTATTTCTATGTTTGGATTGAAAATGCTCTCATTATGCTTAGTTTGTAAAAATTCTAAAACTTTATCTAAGGGGACATTGGTAAATGAAAGCTACTACATCAAAACTAACCATATGTCCTTTATTATTTTTGTTTTAATCTTTCTCAATGAAATCTACTGAATTCAGTAGATTTCATAGAGAAAGTTAAGAACAAGAATATAAAGGGACATATGGTTAGTTTTGATGTAGTAGCTTTATTTACCAATGTCCCCTTAGATAAAGTTTTAGAATTTTTACAAACTAAGCATAATGAAAGCATTTTTAATCCAAACATAGAAATAAGTGTCTTCCTGGAGTTGATCAAATTATGTGTTGGTGATACTTATTTTACGTTTGAGGGACAAGTATACAAACAGAAATATTGAGTAGCTATGGGGTCCTCATTATCACTAATACTTGCTAATATATATATGGAATATTTTGAGACTAATCTAGTTCCTAATATTAATGTTCCTAACTTGAAATTGAAAGGTTGGTGGAGATATGTGGATGATATTTTTGCCATTCTGCAGGGTGATGAAAGTGAAATAGAAACTTTTCTAGACGAACTCAATAGTTTTGATAACAATATCCAATTCACTCTAGAAAAAAGTAACGATAATAAACTGCCCTTTTAAGACATCTTGATAGAAAGGAAAGAAATAGGATATGAATTCAGCACATTTAGAAAGGCCACACACACAAACTCGTATATTCATTTCTTCTCTTTTCACAGTCATGATATAAAAATGGGTGTTCTAACAAGTTTATTTCTCAGGGCAATGAAAACGTGTGACCCTTGTAAGATAGATAAAGAAATAAATTACATTGATAGAAGCTTTGATACATTAGCATACCCAAATGGTTCAGAAAAAGGGCACTCAACAAAGCTAGGAGGATATTTTACAGGGAAAATGCAGAGAGTACATGGAATACAGAAAACAAGAAAATAGTTTACCTCCCTTATATGCCTAAAATGAAACAAATTACATCAAAATGAAAGAAATTAAATATAAATTTGAGTATACCTTTGACAACACCGTAAAAACAAAGTATGTAAAAATAAATTGGAAGGAGAAGATAGTAATGCAGATGATGTAGGGGAGTATACATAATTAATTGCAACAATTGTGGAGACAAATATGTGGGTGAAACAGGTAGGGGAATAAGGACTAGAATCCAAGAACACAGGAGGGCAGTACAACTCAACTCACAGGGGAGTGCTACAGCTAGGCATTGTTGGGAAAAGGACCATAGGATGGATTTTAAAAACAGTAGGCTTATATACAAAAGCAATAACATCAGTCATAGGAGGGTAGTGGAAGGGGCACTCATCAGACAGATTAAAGTGATAGAAGGAAACAAAGGATTTACCTCAGAAGATCCCATAAGTCGATCTTTAATATTATAAAGAAGCTAAGATCGACCCTTCTAACCTGGAGGTTAGGTCTCCTGCCCAACAGACCGATGGTGACTACTCACATACCACAAGGATTAATACCACTGACCATCAGATCAGGATATCAAACCGACAGGAGGAGATTAACAACTCTCAAGAGAATGGAAACCAGGACAGCCATCATATAAATGACAACACAGGGAGAAGAAGTTCCAGAAGATTGCTGGGCCAGCTAAATCTAAAACAACAAGAAGATTGCTGGGCCTTGAACCAGCCTGACTACCTCATCTCTTGAAAAAGGGTCACAGTTAGGACCTGAAAGTGCTCGAGATCAAAGTAATATATGTAAATATTTACCAGTAAACAAGTTATACACAAGAATCTTGTGGGTTTCTCTTTCCATCTTCAGAAGAAAACTGAAAGAAGTTTTTGTTTGGTTAATAATAATAATAATAATAATAATAATAATAATAATCATCATCATCATCATTCATAAAAATCTCATAACAGCAGAAGTCACTAAAACAGTGAAGAAATCCTAAATGGTGTCAATATAAATATACATTTCTAATATCTATTTACACCACTGTGGATTTCTTTTCCAATAATAATAATTTTATAATAATATTGATAAGAAATTCACAATCTCGTGAGAAACACTTTGTGTAACAAAAATCCACAATTATATAGCAAACTGTATTTTACTAAATAAAAGACAAAAGAAGAGCGAAACAATATGCCAGAACGCGAGCATATGCAATGCAGCCAACTGAGAGGGAATATGGTCTTCCCTCGTGGTCGAACGAACGACGTTATATGGGGAAGGGTTTTGCTGGGGGGGCAAGTGATCAACGCCGAATATCCTAGAGAGGGTGAGCCAAATAGACGAGGTACCACCCAGTAACCACTCCCGACTCCTATAGCGGGGGTAACTGACCAAACAGTTGACCGCCAATGTCCGGAAAGTGAGGTACGCAGAGGGGACCCGGTTTTAATTTGCTCTCATCTCCATAGTATGCGGAAGGTGGCTCTGCAGCCTGGTAATTACGCAAGCGTCCATAGATACGAATAGCAAAAATTGGTGTGAGTAGTTGAGGAAGCTACCATGTTGGCTGGGGCGAGTTCGCAAAATTACGGTGGTTGTTTATAACTACAGTGAAACGAGAAGATCGAAACCAGGCGTGCATTTCTCACAATACGGTGGCTGTTATAACAATGGTGAAACCAGCGGGGTCTCAACTGGAAATGCATTTGTCACAACACGTTGGATGTTATAACAACGGTGAAACCAGCAGGGTCTCAACCAGAAATGCATTTCTCACAATACGTTGGATGTTATAACAACGGTGAAATCAACGTGGTCTCAACCAGAAATGCATTTCTCACAGTACGGTGGATGTTATAACAACAGTGAAACCAGCGGGGTCTCAACCAGAAATGCATTTCACAATACATTGGATGTTATAACAACGGTGAAACCAGCAGGGTCTCAACCAGAAATGCATTTCTCACACAATATGGTGGATGTTTTAACAACAGTGAAACCAGCGGGGTCTCAACCAGAAATGCATTTCTCACACAATACGGTGGATGTTATAACAACGGTGAAACCAGCGGTGTCTCAACCAGAAATGCATTTCTCTCAATACGGTGGATGTTATAACAACAGTGAAACTAGCAGGGTATCAACCAGAAATGCATTTATCACACAATACGGTGGATGTTATAACAATGGTGAAACCAGCAGGGTCTCAACCAGAAATGCATTTCTCACAATATGGCGGATGTTATAACGAGGAAACCATCAAGGTACAGAGCAGATCATTGAAAGGAAACATGTCTTAGTTTTTTCTGAACTAATTCAAGATTTAAAGCACCAATATGTTTCCGAACGATTCTAGCAAACTGTTCAGCAAAATTTTGATTTTATGGCATAAAACAAACGCTTGCATATATGGTAAGTTTAGGTACATTATATTTAGGTATTAATGGGTAAGTTTTTCCTCAAGAACTTTCTTAACAAATTTAAGTACTAGATGGGCAGGGAAACAGTTATTAGGAAAGTATTGCTTTAGGAAGAGAACTTCAGAATGAAAAGATTAGAACTGCTTGCTAAAATCGTTCTAAAACATACCGGTTTAAATATCAAATTTGTTAAGAAAAATCCTATTAGTTATTAGTATTACTTAACCGGGATAAACACTTTGTTGAAAGAATCGAAGACTTCGAACTCTCAGAAACATCAGCAAACGGTAGAAAATCCTATAATACAGTTAATAAAGATTCCCGAGAAGAGACGCATATAAGTCTATAATTCTAGGCGAAGATCTCGAGGAGAAACGCGCGTAAGTCTATAAGTCTAAGCGAAGATTCTCGAAAAGAGTCTAGGTGAAAATTCTCAAGATTTAACGCACATAAGTCTATAAGTGTAGGCGAAGATTCTCGAGGAGAGAAACATATATGTAAGCCTAAGCGAAGCTTCTCGAAAAGAGACCTTCTTAAGTCTATACGGCTAGGCGAAGCTTCTCGAAATTTGACGCCCATAAGTCTATAAGTCTAGGCGAAGACTTAGAAGAGAGACGCATATAAGTCTATAAATCTAAGCGAAGATCCTCGAAAAGAGTCGTACATCGGTCTATAAGTCTAGGCGAAGCTTCTGGAAAAGAGACGCACATAAATATATGAATCTAGGCGAAGATTCTCGAAATTTGACGCCGAGGCAAAGCTTCTCGAAAAGAGATGCATATAAATCTAAAAGTCTGGGCGATGATTCTCGAAAAGAGACGCAATAAGTCTAAAAGTCTAGGCGAAGCTTCTGGAAAATAGACCCACGTAAGTCTAGGCGAAACTTCTCGAAATTTGACGCACATAAGTATAAGTCTAGGGAAGCTTCTCAAAAAGAGATGCACATAAGTCTAGAAGGCTAGGCGAAGCTTCTGGCAATGCGATGCATATAATTCTAAAATTCTAGGCGATGATTCTCGAAAAGAGACGCACATAAATCTATAAGTCTAGGCGAAGCTTGTTGAAATTTGACTCATAAGTCTAGGTGAAAATTCTCGAAATTTTACGCACATAAGTCTATAAGTCTAGGCAGTGCTCGAAAGGAGATGTACTTAAATCTTTAAGTCTAGGCGAAGCTTCTCGCCAAGAGATGCATATAAGTCTAAAGTCTAGGCAAAGCTTCTCGAAAAGAGATGCACGTAAGTCTATAAGTCTAGGCGAGGTGTCTCGAAACGAGATGTACATGAGTCTAAAAGTGTAGGCAATGATTCTCGAAAAGAGGACACACAAGTCTAGGTGAGGAACCTCCGTCCAACAACTCACTTGAGAGTAGTCGTGGTGTAGGTAATAGATGACGGCTCCCCTCACATCGACCACGCCCCATTTCCCTTCGTAGAGCCCTTCGGGTCCTTCCGTAATGTTCCTCGTCAGGAGGATGTTCTTCCTGACGGCGGCCAGCTTCGATCCATCCTCAGCATTCTTCAGGAACAAGGAAATGTAGAATTCTTTGTAAGATTATGGAGAGTGATGGCAACAGATTAAAAAAAAAAAAAGTTATAAGTGATCGTTAGGTTAAAAAAAAATGTACATTTTTTGGTCGGTAAATAACAATAACAAATTGGTAAGAGTGATGTTAAAAATATATATCATACACATTCATATTATGTACAAGGTAAAGAAAACATCTATAAAATATTAAAGAGAGAATCAAGAACAAAATTGATTTCATTATGAATGCAATGATAATTTTTTAGATGCATTATTATAATGTAAAATAAACACTGAATTTAGCTAATTCACCGATAGATCCTTTCCTGTTCCTGTTGTGACCGGATGACAAAGACTGTGATCATGACCGATCTTCACAGGAAATTGATTATAATTTACTCTGAAATGTCAGTGATTCATGTGAGATAGAGATATATATAAATAAAATAAGCAGGAGGCCAACTTGAAATTCAGATTGGGCTGACAGTTAAGAAAAAGAAGTGACAAACATTCAATGCCTCGTTGAACCGACTTCCTTTGGGAGCCCACACGATGAAGTTCGTCTTCGCCAGTCCCCAGAAGTCGTTGAAAGGTAAAACTACTTTGGGCGTGATGAGGATGGCCCGCAGGTTGGAGCAGTAGTAGTTGGACAAAATGAATGCCATTAGAAGCCACATGGCTCCGAAGACCCTCACGGAGTCGCCCTTGGGCTCCCATTCTGGCGCTGAAACAAAACAAGTAAAATATGCCCCTAAGTTTCTTCGCTGCAATCGAGTTTTCTGTGCAGCGTATAATGCTGTATGAGCCGCGGCCCATGAAACCTCCAGCCACGGCCCGGTGGTGGCTCGTCCTATAGCTTTGCCAGACGCGCGATCATGGCGAACTTTAACCTTAAAATAAAATAAAAACTACGGAGGCTAGAGGGCTGCAATTTGGTATGTTTGATGATTGGAGGGTGGATGATCAACGTAGCAATTTACAGCCATCTAGCCTCAGTAGTTTTTAAGATGTGAGGGCGGACAGAAAAAGTGCGGACGGACAGACAAAGCCATCTCAATAGCTTTCTTTTACAGAACACTAAAATCAAAGACTTAGTTTGAATCATTATAAAGAAAATTTAGATTTTCTGTCATTTTCTATAAATCTTTATGAACAAGATTACAAAATCTGCATGGCAGGACTCTTTGTATTATGATAATAGTTTATAATATTACTAATTATTCGAAAACGCTTCCCATCTTGGTGAGCTAATAATAAAGATATTCATTATAATGAAAGTCAAAATTTCATAAGTGTTACGTAAATATGAGTACTTCAGAATTTAGCTTACCTTGTCCCATAAGGTTGCCGAAAGACCATTGGCAGTGATGAAATCCAACCGAGTCAAGCTGACTTTTCTTCTTACTGTATTTGGGAGGCAGGAAAATCGTGGTAAAGTGCGTACTGCTTTAGTGTTAACTTGGACGGAATATTCGTGGGAGGATAGGAACGTATGGAAAAGAATCACTGCTTGCAAATTCAGATAAAAATCCAAGGGTTTTTTCATGCAAATCTTTCTACTTTTCTTAAGCCGGGCTTACACTGAGGATGACTAGAAATGTGACTTATCACTACTCAAGACGTCTTTTGTGATCAAGCTAGTCCCCATGCAGTTTAGAATTTCAGGGCCACGGCCACTGATGTTACTGACCCTTCACCCAACAGAGATACCTCAGGAATTTACGTATCTGTCTCTTACTATTCAACTAAAAAGCAACTTTTGCATATTTCTATTCCAACTTTGATCGTATTCCCCATTGTATTACTATTTCACTAGGCCTACGCAGAGGTCTGCCCCAAAAGATCTCATTCCTCCAATGACGTGGGTCGGTGTTGACCAAATATAAGTTATTCATACCACTGTTAAATTGCTGCCTGCCTAGCGCAGAGCTACATCATCATCAAGATGAAAAAAATGTTGAAACATCAGTAACTGGTGCAAATTCAACCAGCAACAATCATAAACAATGATAATTGTTTTATGGAGGTGAACAAGGCTAGATTTCACCGCTGTTATCAAAAGTAACACTCCTTGAATGTCTCAGAGCAGTGCTTTTAAATAATCTTGCAATAGGTCCAAAATAGGTCTGTCTGTCACCCTATTCCCCTTTCGTAAAAATTGTCTTGATTTTAATAAAGGTAATGTGCCAGTCTTACCTTCCCTATAATTAATACATTTTTATGACTTGTCTAAAGGTAAATCTAATATATAGCTGTTGTCTTGTCGAAGGAGTCTCTTCAGATTTATGATAACTAACTTTATAAAACGGTCAAGGTATTTTTCATCGAGTCTTCCATAATCTACATGAAGTTCATAAAACCAAAAAGTTGTTTTGATGTTGTGAGATACTTTTTCTGTTTGGAAAAGTATCTCACCTTGGCTATTTGTTTGAAGTCCTTATATACTTGCCTGCATCAGAGTTTTTCTGGGAATTTAATATCCTGCTCCTAGGTGGTGTTTTTTTTTCACCATACTTATGGGGTTTAATTCGGAAGACCAGATACTGTAGAAGGTTTAAATGTTTGTGTAGGTCTTGAGTTGTCCTAGGTCTGGAAGGTTTCTTGACTAGTTTGGCATTGTCTTCCTTCAGTGTTATGTTAGCTTTATTCTTTGCCTCATAAAAGGACCCACGAAGAGCAACAAATAGATTTACTGGCTAATGATAATACAGGCCCATATCAAGATTCAGCAACATTGAAGATTTAAATAGAAATATGTTACATTGATTCAGTGGTATCCTTACAACATGAATGAAAACAAGCTTTGTAAGCTCTAATGGCTCATTTTGCGTAAGCTAATCTGTGAATCCTCGATTTTCTTCCTACTTACCTAGAAGGGAGATTTGACGTCATAACTATCCAGTTGTGGATAAACTGCACGATACTTATCAGTGCCCAGGCTGTTAAAATCATCGTCAGGACTCCTATCCATGTCTGTTCGAAAAGAATAGAAAATTTATATAATTTTGTAGAATATAAATAGGAATACTTATAAATTAACACATAAAACGTACGTATTGTTGAAATATTTCTCAAATCTGGGAAAGAGAGTCACAGAAGAATAAGATTTCTTTGCAAACCAAAGATAGACAAAGGTTATGTTTTCCAGTTATACAGTAGTAATTTCAGTTTATGTACATTTAAAAGGCAAAGCAAAGAACTTTTAGATACATGCTGATTAACAAGTTGAATGCCGTTTTGCTAAAAATAATTATTAATCGAATTATACAGTGCACATGTAAATGGGTCTATGAATGTTAGGTTTCAATTTCTGGGGACTGCCATATATATATATATATATATATATATATATATATATATATATATATGTATGTGTGTGTGTGTGTGTGTGTATGTGTATGTATATATATATATATATATATATATATATATATATATATATATATATATATACACACATATACACATACACACACACACACACACAAGAGATGTCCATAAAGTCTCTTTACACTTTAAAATAAAAATATATTACAGAAGCAAATGAACAGACAAATATGTGGAAATTATTACAAAATGAGGAATAGATATTGAAGTTTTTTGCCTCATTTAATACAACTCTATTGGGCACCATTAGTTGCATGAAGCACATCAAGACAGTACTTGATTTCTTGCCATGTTCGCTGTAGCATAGTCTCATTAGTGGTAGCAATGGCATCAGTGATGTCCTGTATCTTTGTTCGATACACTTTATCTTTAACATAACCCCATAGAAAGAAGTCCAGGGAAGTGATATCTGGTGAACGAGGTTCCAAGGGAATTGGGTCATCCCTGCCAATCAATGGTTTGGAACTGTTTGATTTAGGAACCCGCGAACATGCAGTCCTCAATATGGTGGTGCATCATCTTGCGGGAAAATGATGGTTGGTTGAATGTCATCTAGTTGTGGTGCCACATATTCAGTCAAAGCAGAAAAATGGACCAATGATTCGATTGCACATGATCCCACACCACACATTCGCCTTTGGACTATCTCGGTGAAGTTCCCTAGTCACATGGGGATGTTCTGATCCCCAGATCCTCACATTACGTGTGTTCATTTTCCCTGAAACATGAAAGGTTGCTCATCACTAAAACAAACTCGGTTGAAGAACCTTTCATCCTCAGAAATTCGTTCCAGCATGTTAACTGCAAACGCTGTTTTGGTTTATCATTTGGCTTGAGTGCGTGTATGAGTTGCACCATGTAAGTGTACAATTGCAAGTTCTTATGTAGGACTTGTGCACTGTTGAACATGGTAACTGTAAGTGCCTGGCAGCAGTACGGACGGACTTTGTAGGAGAACGATCAAAGGCTTGTCTTACATGATCAATGTTTTCCTCAGATATTCTTGGTCGTCCACTCCTCTCTTTATCCAACACTCTCCCTGTCCATAAATTTCTTGTGCCATGCACGAACTGACGGATGTGACAGTGGATTTCTTCCATACTTAGTTCTGTAGTTCTGCTGAGTCTGCGTATCCGATTTTGTTTTCATAAACCATTACACACATTGTGCCTTTTCTTGAGGAGTGTCCATTTTTTAGGGGCTCATTTAACAGTACCTCTTTCATCAACAGGGTACCTGAAATACACAAATGCAATGTGATTAAAAACTTTGATTACTGCTGAGTACATAGACCAAATCTGATTTAAGATATCTCATCAATGGCTTTTGTAATGTATTTTTTTTAAATTGTAAAGAGACTGTATGGACACCCTGTGTATATACATATGTGTGTGTGTGTTTTTGTGTGTGTATGGGTGTTTGTGTATGGAATACCGGCTTATGGCGGAATCTATCAAAATAGCTGCAAGAATCGTTGTTTCTTTATATTCTGCGTGGTAATAGATAAACAGTATTTTAATGCAAAAAATTTTATTCCCTTAATTTCGTGAGTACAATAGATGTCACCTCATTTACATCAAAAAGTGTTTATGCCTTTTATGAGTGTTCCAAAGTTTTGCATCGAAATTCTACCACCCCATTAAATAATTCTGGTAAGACCTTTTAAAAAATCCTATATTTTGCGTTAGAATAAGCTACCCAGAAACCTTAGTTTGGTGCTTAAGATATATTTCTGAAATTTGAAGATGTTGCCAATATCAAATGCTTAACTTCCCGAAACAATCTTGAAGCACTTGATTGATAGGAAAAAGGGAAACGTTCTGTCACATTTAACAGTTTAAAGAGAAAATCGTTGTCAATGATAAATTTATATATATATCGTCATACAAATTCACATAATGGATGTAGGTCCTGACGGGTTTCGACTGTATTTTTAAGCCATTGAGGAAGGAGTGATTCATTGTGGTATAAATTCACAGTATATATGCTAGGGGGACATAGCGAACGAGCTTACAGCCTGTTGGAGACTTAATATCCACACCTGACAGATGTCAGAGCGAAGAGCGCAATGTCTCCCTAGCATATATATTGCGAATTTCTACCACTATGTATCAGTCCTTCTTCAGTGGCTTAGAAATACAGTCGAAACCGGTCAGGACCTACACCTAGTTTGTGAATTTGCATGACGATACATAAATGTATCTTTGACAACAATTTTGTTTTCAAACTATCAAAATGTGACAGAACGTTTGCCTTTTTCTTATTAATCGAGTCTTCAAGATTGTTTCAGAAAGTTAAGCCTTTGATATTGGTCGGTCGCACCTTCAAATTTCAGAAGTATGTCTTCAAAACTTTCAGAAGTATGTTCTCTGAACACTAAACTATTTAATGGTTTTTTTCGATGCAAAACCTTTGAACACGCATTTTGATTCTAAAGCAAAATATTTTTGTATGGGGTAGGATTCTCCTGAAGAGTCTTCCCAGCGAGAATTATTTAATGAGACGTGTGAGATGTTTGTTATGTTTTATACTGTTGGCTTTGATGCAAAACCATTTGAACAAACCTATCCGTTGATTACATTTTGGATGAAAATCAGTCGGCTGCGGAGATGACATCTGTTATAAAAATATATATATATATATATATATATATATATATATATATATATATATATATATATATATATATATATATAATATAATATTAGTTCAGTTATATTTCCCATCTGCCTTTGAGTGCATTGTGTGTCTGTGTCTATGCGCTTATGCGCATGTGTAATGGGGTTAAGCTTTTTTGGCTCAGATCTGTTTTTTTTTTTTTTTTTGTGCGTGACTATTGCATAACACGAAAATATAGGTGTTTGTGACTAAAGTGGCATCAGTCGTTTTTTTTATTTCATTAATTTGCAAAACTATGCCAGCAGCTTTCCATTTCATTTTGGAAAATACTTTCGAAAGTATTTCGAGAAGAACCAGTTCCCAGAGCACTGACACAAAAAACACAATTTTATCTCCACCGTCAAGTGGAAAACTTCTGTGAAAACATGAACGTGATCTTACATTATAATGGAAAGGTTTGATGAAGCCAGAAACGTCGTGACCTAGAACAGGCCTTTTGAAAGCTATGGTCTGATCGTTGATGTATACAGGGGTGCCGAAGTCTATGGCTTTCGTCCTCTTGACAGACATTGAGTAGACTGTAGCTGACATAGAGGCCTCCTGGCGAGTGGGTAGAAAGAACTGTTATTTCTATCATTTTATATAATAAAAACTAATGCGGGCGAGGCAATTGGCTAAAGTTTTCTTTTTGTTATTATTATATATTATTCAGAAGATGAACCCTATTCATATGGAACAAGCCCACAGGGGCCATTGACTTGAAATTCAAGCTTCCAAAGAATATAGTGTTCATTAGGAAGAAGTAAGAGGAGGTAAAGTGAAATACAGAAAGAAGAGATGTCACTTGTTGAAAAAAATAATAGATAGATAGAAATGCATTAAAATGCAAAAGAATAGTATTAGGGCAGTAATGCATTGCATCTTCGCTTGAACTTAACTTAGAGAAGCGCCAATGTAGTAAAAAAAGGAAGGATGGATTGGTCGGAAATTATGAATGTTTAGGACCCACCTCAAAGAAGGAAAGAAGGACGCATCGGAGTGTTATGAGGAGTTTTGTTGTAAGGAGCAAAGGAAAGACGAGTGAAAAATGGAAAGAAATTCTAATTGTGACATCTTAACCACAAAGAGGGAAGGAAGGTCTAGAAATCTCTGCCTTGACTGAGTTGCAGCGTAGGAATGGTTTTTTTTTTTTTCAAGGGAGTTGTGAGCTGAGGAAGATTTAAAGTGAGTGTATCAAAAATTGTTGGTCTGTTGAAGTATTTGTTCTGTTTTGTCCTTCATTCAGGTTGGTAGTATATGATAGGTGATGCTATGGTTACTCTTGTTTCTTTTGAAACATGTTTCCCTTTTACGCACTTTATTTTTATTTCAGCTAAAAGAGTAAAAATAAATTGAATGCGTCAAATAACTAAGGTTTAAGTTTCTTAGTAGTAATGTTTCCTGCAGTTCTGTTCCATAAAAATAACTGTTTGAAGGAGCCTTGACTTTTATATGTTTTTAATTTTAGGGTGGGCCTTTTTATTTTGCTGGAATTCCGTAAGGAATCGATAATTCGACCCATGAAAAATCTTCTTTATCTCAGGTCCTTCACTTAGCTGTAGGTCTTACCTGTGTCTGTTTGGAATATCTCTTTCACATAATAACTCTTACTATATACCCAATAAAAAAAGATCTTGTTCAAAAGGGCTTTTATAGTTTTTAAGAATGCTTTAGGGCTCTTGAACGCCAATATTGATGAAATAGTTGTAAAATTTTTATTTATGTACAGAAAAGTACTATTACCCCTTTTTCTTTAATTGTTTGGTTATTACTTTTTACTTCCTCTGTTGATTGTTTATCATCGTTATTTTCTTTCCGACTTCCATTCGTTGCTATTGTCCGTTCCCAAAATATTTATAATCAAATGCACTTATTATTCATTGTTAATTCCTTCTCTGACATAAACCTTTCAGAGTTTGCGTTGAATATCATTTTTGGTTAACGCTACTCAGACTTATCCCCCTTTGTTTATAACTGTTGTATCTTGACGCTTACCCCTCTATGGAGTATTCCGATGGAGCCGCTCCAAGACCCGTCAGGCAGTTCCATGCCCCAGTCGGTGTCCTTTCCTCGCACGAGGTTGTAGCTGTCAAAAGAATCGTGATAATCAAATTATTCGTGAGACTTTGTTCAAGACCTTACCACACACACACGTACAGATTATTATAAGATATCAATCACTGGCTGGGCCGTGGTGGGGGGCGGGGGATTGCACCCGCTGCGTTAAATGTCTGCTGTACCTCTTTTGGCCTATCAGTAAATTAGCTACCTGAATGTTAGTTGGCTGTGATGTTTCTGGATCCAGCCCCACTAAATGGAAAAAGGCGTAGAGTAACAAATATATATCAGTATATAAAAATGCACATATTTTTGGCGCACACGAAGAGCATTCTGTCAATATCTTCGTGCTAACAGTCAGCTTGTAAGAAAATGTCTCAAGAGGATTACGCAATAATGATGTAGATCATGGGTGCACTTAATGCATAATTTACATAATTGTCAGACCTGGTCCAAACTTAACAAAGAAACCCTTCTGGCACATTTAGGACATTGTTAATTGTTTTTATTTAAAAAAAAAAAACGGAATAAATCCGAACCATGCCAACGAACTAAGCCAACTCCTCTCTGCAAAGATGGTGCATGATATCTCTTTGCTTTCCTTCCTTCTCCACTTGCGAACTTCATCAGCCGACTGATCACAGTGTACATTATTGTAAGGGAACATGCCAAGATCATTCAGTCCTGGCCCTTTCCCTTTCCTCTCTACTAGAAGTATCTTAACACTACTTACCAAAAGCCCATCTTCTCGGCGATGATGTCCACAATGTCTATGATGCTCCCGACGACCTTGTATGGCGGTGTTGAATTCAAGAAGATTGTGTATGGATTCCACTGCAATTAAAAAATTTCTTTGCTATAGAGAGATTTAGCCCATGTATGAAAAAGTCCTATGTTGTAGAGTAAAGAAATATATGCATATTAATTCATATAAAGCCATACATGAATTTACTGTAATGCATGCAGAGAATCATGATCTTCTGAACAGCAGAACAGTAACAAGTTGATTTTCTTAGTTTCTGCCTTATTGGTTTACCAGAAGCTACTACAGCAGAATAGTTCATGTAATTAATCTGAAGTCCTGTCAGCTCACTAATTTAATTTCCAAGGCTTACCAGTAAAAAAAAAATGCCATTTTACAAGACTTACTTCAGCAATGGTAAGGTTGAGGCATCCAGTAACATTTTCCCAATCCATGAGTCTTCTTCACCGTGCTCTGATTTAACACTGGCTCGCCCTGTGTCGACCACACCATCGTGAACCCTTGAAAATTGTTGTTACTGTTTTACACCAATCGATTCGTATTTCATAGAATACTCTCAACTTAACCCCATTGACTAATGCAGTTTTATCATTATTATTGCCACACAAACAAGCAATCCAGGAAACCAACGAACCGTTACTTTCTCAGTAAAAATAATCGACTTCCTTATTTTCTCTTTTGGCCAACTGGTTTATATTGCTATTTGATATGGACTGATACTTTCCGATAATTTGCATTTGGTGTACAACACTTCAGTCTTAAGGATGGAATTCCAGTATGCAATTATGGTCGACTTGAAAGCAGTTTCTCTAGTTTAGCTTTTGGGCATTGGAGGAATTGCTTGTTTATATCGAATCTGAACTCGAAATAAAATGATATAACATTTTGAATTTTATCGACATTAATTTTAAATCATTAAAGAAGTACAAGTATACGTTTTCAGATCTGTTAATTGTAATCATACACAGACACCTGCACACATATATGTACATATTTATATATGTTTATTATGTATATATACATTTATATGTATCAGGTGTCAGAGTGGTTACAGTCACACACACAGACCACACGCCTAAATATATACTGTATGTGTATATATATATAGACATATACATACACATATATTTATATATATGTATGTATGTTTATATATACACAGTATATATACATACATATAGACATAATGTATATATTTATATGTATATATATATATATATATATATACTATATATATATATATATATATATATATATACTGTATATATATATATATATATATATATATTATATATATATATATATATATATATATATATATATATATTGTAAAAGATTATAAAATACGCTATGAAAGCACCCGCCTTTCTGCTTTGCTCGGCCGATAGATAGGCCTATATTTTGAACCTGTGAGAGGTAAATTCTGGCTAGTTTGAACCAGAAGTCGACCCTTTCCGGCCGTCCTGCTCTCGCCGCTCGCAGATTCCTCCGCTGTCATGATTCTGCCCCTGCCTGAGGGCCGGTGAACTGAACTGCGCTGGTTAATGTCCGAGATGGCGAACAAAAGGGAGTCGCAGGGGTTATGAGCCCAGATGGCTCAAATTGACACTGCCAGCTCCTCTCCAGCCCCTGGCACATCTGCCCTCGCTCAGGCTCATGCCTTTATGCTCAATTGGGATCAAGGGAAATGGGTGGAAGTGTGTCAGGCGATTTTCACCCCAAACGTTGGAGACAACCCTGAGAGGCCAGATGAAAGAAGCAGGACAGACCTGGTCTGACTCTTTGATAGGGCCCTCTCTAAATGGCCAGACCTGGGTCAGGAGGACATCCTCGAGCGGTTCAAGATTAAAACTTTTATATTATGCCCCTTCTCCTTAGTAACCAATAAAAGGTCAGGACTTAGTGGAGTTCGCCTTGCTGACACGTGGGGACACAGTCACGCTGCAAGCTTTGGGACGCAAAGGTGCACCTGAGTGCACCCCCCAAGAATGCCCACTGCAGAAACCTGTTGTGCTTCTGCAAGAAAGCCGACATTCCACAGTGAGCAGTTGAAACAAGCCCCTGCACTCCCACCACCCCAAACCCACCCCGGGAATATACCAACTCAAAGACTGCAACTGGGGCAGTGCATGAAGTCCCAAATCCAGAGCTATTGCTCAGCTGCAAAGTTTATGACCATCATCCACATGGGCAAATGCACCAATAAATCAAGTACTCCTGCCATCGCCTTGGCAGTTACAAATCCAAAGTCCTTAGGCCTCCAGGAGGCCCATTTACATGAAACCTTATCGATGTAGCTACCTGCCAGGTCAAGGCATTTGATGACTTTGGTTCACAGATTTCTAAGAAAGACAAAGTTCCCTACATCAGCTACCATTAACGCCCCTGCAATGAGGTAAATCAATTCAAAATGATACGAGTTCAGTTGAGAATCACAAGACCTACAGATCCAAAATCCAACCTTGTAGCATTTAGGTTAAACTTCCTGGGTCAGGACTAGTCCCCATCTGGTATCCAGAACCCAGTTCCAAATCTTGGTCATTAATTAGGCACGAGCCCTCAAACGCCATTCATTCCTCCTTCCTCTGAGTCACGAAGTAAGTTGCTCCATCAAGATTGATTCCAGATGCCAGGTCCCGGCCCTGCCCCAGTGCCAGTGCCAAGGCCCCAAATAGATTCTTTCCAGAGATCCCAAAATCATTACGATTTGCCTAACCTGCCACGGTCCGTAACGATGAGCAAATTTCAGATAGGCCTGACCTTAGTGCCAGCGCCAGAGCATGCCCCCTCCCATTCAAGGTCCCAGTGTTCTGGCATTTCTCCGGCCTGGCTCCCCACTATGAGGAGGATTCTTCCGACCACAGCAGAAGCTAACGTGTTTCAGTTCAACCCGTTTTGAGCTGGTCATGGTCTTGTGTGTTCATGCCCAATACCTACCTATTCCCTCTTTCCCGTGTTTACACGCAGACTTCCCTTTGGGTAAGAGCCCTCCTCAAATGGCCAATGAACTCACGGAACTGTTAGAGTTTGTGTTTTATATGTCTGTTGGTTATTGTATTGCAAGGCCATTGACCTTAGTGCCACGGCTAAAGCACTGCATAAATGTGAGTTAATAACGAACCACCTAACGAAAACATGTAAAAAAAAAAAAAAATGCATATATTGGATGTAACAGCTATAAAAGTTATGCATGATTATTCTAAGATTTACCTTGATAAATAACCTATATTATTGTATTTAATATTTACAGAAACTTTCTTATATTTGTAATCTGTTCCAAATGCTTAATTTAAAACAAACGGAAAATTATGATTTATCGGCATTTTAATTGATAATAATTTAAAGGAATATTTGAGATTTCCTTGCCGTTAATTGAACTACTGTATTCCCTTCAACTTTCTCAGTTATCATGTGACGCTGAAAGGATTTAGTTTACAAATATACGAGTGTTGTGAACGGGACTAAAATAATGGCTTTGTCAGGCAGAATAGAGACATTAGCACCCGACTGAAGGTGCAGATTAAGAGAAAGGACATCTTTTCATGAACACCATGGAATGCTTGAAAGTAAAAAATGATTTTATCTCACGTGATAAGGAAAAAAGAAATAACCCTTAATCTTAATCCTGTGGATGACCTCCTCAACTTTCCTCTGAACATGTGATGCTTTTGTTTACAGACACGAGGTTGTGAGGAGACTCCGAGAGGCAGAATAGCTGGATGCAGATTAGCGAAAGACATCTGGCATTTCCATTCCCGATCCACGCGCATAGGGAAACGCCCAACCCTACCACGTGGCCCTATCTTGTAAGGGACCCTTGAGGGTTCTTAGAGACAGCTGAAGCCCGAGCGAGACACATCTCCTTCAGCCACCATTACTCAGAGAGCCACCTCTTCTACAAGGTAAAGTGATTTGTTGCACACGTTCTTCCAGTCAGTCACACTGTTTTAATTCTCGTATTAAACTCCCTATTTCCATTTCTAAGTGCCAGTATTTCCATATCAACCTTGCCTTGTTAGGGCAGTGTTATGTAAATGCCTGTTTAAATAATTACATAAAATTGTGTGTTCAAGGCTTCTTTGGCACTCTCAGCTCTCCTTGTCCTATGCATATTTTACTGTGTCCGTATTGGCTTTTAATTCGTAAATCTCTCCGTTTACAGAGGGTTTGTTAGCCGTGGAAATCTCTCTTGACTGTGCCTTGTATCAGCATCGTCACACCGAGTATGTCTTATTCAGACATATTAAAATTTGTTCATCATGAACAAACTAAGTCTTATTCAGACATTAAAATTCATTCATCACAAACAAACCACATCCTTTTCAGACATATTAAAATTTATCATCACAAACAACTGAGTCTTTTATACATACTGAAACCAGTTCATCACAAACAAACTTGGGTCTTTTCAGACACCCTGAAATTTGAGTCTTTTCAGACATATTGATTATCTAAAGGGTCACACCCATATAAGCGTTACCGTATCTCAAGAAGATGTCTACGACATCCAGAACCCAGCAAAATGAGGATTTCAAGTTCTATATGTCCTCTGGAAAGGACATGGGACTGTCAAGACAAGCCCTGAGGGAGTGGGTCCAAGAGATAATAGACGATGCCAAGGCAGAGAGAGAGAGGCCAAAATAAAGGCAAAGAGGGAAGAGAAAGATAGGTTAGATAAACTCGCAAAGGAAGAACAAAAGAGAAAGGAGAAGAATGAGGAACAAGAAAGGATGAACAAGAAGGAAAGGTTAAGAAGGAAGAGCAAGATAGGCTGGATAAACTCGCAAAGGAAGAACAAGAAAGAAAGGAGAAGAAGGAAGAGCGAGATAGGCTGGATAGACTTGCAAGGGAAGAACACGCAAGAAAGGAGAAAGAACAGGAATGAAAGGATAGGCTCGAAAGGGAGGAAAAGCAGTGGGCCCATGAGCTCCAGATGGCTCAAATTGGCACTGCCAGCTCCTCTCCAGCCCCTGGCACATCTGCCCTCGCTCAGGCTCATGCCTTTATGCTCAATTGGACCGGATCAAGGGAAATGGGTGGAAGTGTGTCAGGCGATCACAAAGGCGTACGAGATCACCCCCAAACGCTGGAGACAACCCTGGAGAGGCCAGATGAAAGAAGCAGGACAGACCTGGTCTGACTGGGCATATCAGTCAGATAGGGCCCTCTCTAAATGGCCAGAGTCCCTGGGAGTCTCCACTGCCGAGGACATCCTCGAGCGGTTCAAGATTGAAAACTTTTTATATTATGCCCCTTCTGCCTTAGTAACCCATGTATGCGAAAAAGCGCCTACGACTCTAGTGAAGTGCTGTCGCCTTGCTGACACGTGGGACACACATCACGCCCATTCAAGCTCATTGGGACACAAAATATGCCCTCCTTCTTTCACCTGAGGGCACCCCTCCACCCAAGAATGGGCACTCGCAGAAACCTGTTGTGTGTGGGTTCTGCAAGAAAGCTGGACATTCCACAGAGCAGTGCTGAAACAAGCCCCCTGCACTGCCCACCACGCCTTTCAAACCCTCTCCCGGGAATATACCAACTAACAAGCCTGCACCCTCCACTGGGGCAGTGCATGAAGAGATTACATCCAGAGCTATTGCACAGCTTGCAAAGTTTATGACCACTCACCCACATGGGCAAAATGCACCAATAAATCAAGTACTCCTGCCATCGCCTTGGCAGTTACAAATCCAAAGTCCTTAGGCCCTCCAGCCAAGGGTCCCATTTACATGAAACCTTATTGAGGTAGCTACCCCGCATGCCAGGTCAAGGCATTTGATGACTTTGGTGCACAGATTTCCCTCATAAGGAAAGACAAAGTTCCCTATGGAGCTACCATTAACCGACATAAACTCGTCACAATTGAGGGTATCAATCAATTCAAAATGATACTCCCTACTGTTCAGTTGAGAATCACAAGACCTCACAGATCCAAAATCTGCAACCTTGCAGTAGCAAGCTATATTCCTGGAGGTTATGATACCCTCCTGGGACAGGACTTCCAGTCCCCATCTAAGTTAAGTTACAGCAATCCAGGGGTCCAAATCCCCCAAATCATTCATTAGGCACGAATAAACCTCAAACGCCTGCATTCATTCCCCTGCCAGTCCCACCTGAGTACGATGTGCAGTTGCCCCCTCCATCAAGATTGATTCCAGATCCCATTCCGGTGCCCGGCCCTGCCCCAGTGCCAGTGCCAGGGCCCCAAATAGATCTCCCTCCAGGAGATCCCAAACTCAATTCACGATCTCTGCCTGTGCCACTTGCGTGCACTGAACAGTGCCACGCTCCGTCCGTCCCCAACGATGAGCAAATTCCAAATCAAATGATAGTGCCTGACCCTGCCTTAGTGCCAGCGCCAGAGCATGCCCCCAATCTCCATTCAAGAGATCCCAGTCAGGATCGCCTCTCTTCTCCCGGCCTGGCTCCGCTACCTGCGCCAGTATGAGAGACAGATTCTTCCGACCACAGCAGAAGCTCAACCGAAGGAGCGGCCTTGCAACCCGTGCCTGAGCTGGTCATGGTAACCTGCGAGCCAATCATGCCCACCACGACCTCTTCCCCTCTTTCCCGGTCCCCTGCAGACACGACCATGGGTAAGGATTCTGCCTTGTCTCAAATGGCCAATGAACTCACGGAACTGTGGCAACTTGGGGTAGAGCCTGCAATGAATGCCCCTCCTTCGGCCACCAAAGACCGTGTACTTTACATATTTGTCTGTTCTTCATTGTACTTAGCTTTGTGCCCATAAGCACCATTGACCTTAGTGCCACGGCTGGCACTGTACCGTCGACTTAACTAACGTGGCGACACCTAACGAAAATCATGTATACTTCATTGTAATCCCTCATAAAGGCAAACTAACTGTATGTCTTGGACTGTAACAGCTACTAAAAGTTAAGTGCATGATTATTGTGTTTAATATTTACAGAAACTTTCTTATATTTGTAACTGTTCCTGTTTCAAAACAACGGTAGCTTATGATTTATCGTATTTTAATTCTTATAATAATTTACTCATTTCTTTTGAGATTTCCCTTAAGGAGAAAATACTGAATTCTTAATCAAGTAAATTTTCAGATATCTCATATGACGCAGAAAGATTTAGGTTAATAAATATACATGAGTGCTGTTAACGAGGAAAGTAAAATAATATAAAGCATTTGTCAGCTGAATCCTTGGTTTGGTAGACATTAGCACCCGACTGAAGGTGCAAGATGTCAACTTGGGCGGGGAGTTGCTATATCTTTCCAAGCATCCCAGCCATCAAATGCTTAATTTAAAGCTGGAAAATAAAACAGTGCATTTTGGCACTACCTGATAAGGAAGGGCAAAAGGAATATTGGCCCCTCCCTTAATCCGTTAATCGCACTCTGTATATCTCTTCAACTTTCTCTTCTCGAACATGTGATGCTGCGGAGCCCTTTGTTTACAGACACGAGGTTGTGAGGAGACTAAGTATGGCCGTAGGCAGAATAGAGCCGGCGATGCAGATTAGGAGAAAGGACATCTGGCATGAACACCTGGATCTTGAGTAATGAATGATCCACGCGCATAGGGAAACGACACCAACCCTATCTACCTGTGGATGACCTCCTAACCCCTGACCAAAGTCATATAAGGGCCTCACTGAAGGGACAAGAGTGAGAGACAGCTGGATGCGAGCGAGACACATCTTCCCTCTTCCATTCCCACCTAACTCAGAGAGCCAAGCCCTACAAGGTAAAGTGATCTGTTGCACAGGTTCTTCCAGTCAGTCACACTGTTTTAATTCTCATACTAAACTCCCTATTTCCGTTTCTAAGTGCCAGTATTTCCATATCAACCTTGCCTTGTTAGGGTAGTGTTACGTAAATGCCTGTGTTTAAATAATTACATAAAATCGTGTGTTCAAGGCTTCTTTGGCACCCTCTGTGCATGCCTTGTCCTATGCATATTTTACTGTGTCCTTACTGGCTTTTAATTCGTAAATCTCTCCGTTTACAGAGGGTTTGTTAGCCGTGGAAATCTCTTGACTGTGCCTTGTATCAGCATCGTCACACCGACAGATATACCTTCAAGTTTTTCCAGTTATAATTAACCTCTCAGGCCTTGCGTGCCTGATTAGTCCATTTCATTTTCTGATAGTTCATTTCATGTAAATATACGTAATTTTAAACTTACCCTAACGTGTTTGCTTACAAATACCTTGTGATTAGAGCCCTCAGCTCAGTTAAATTCCCCCTTTTTCCTTGTTTTTTTTTTCATGATTTCCTGATTAACAGCAGTCAGATTTTATACAAAAATAGAGGTAAGTAACGAAATAATTAATTTAGAGTCTATAACTGGCTCATGATAAGCATTTCCCCAGGTTAAATGGTATAAATATGCATATAAATGTGTGTGTGTAAATGTGTGCGTGTACAGTATGTACCAATATGAATTATATTAACAAAACCAGTAAAAGGAAGCATCCTGTGCAAACGAATTCAAGAGTAGTGTCCCACTGTCTGGTGGATTAGGGTATTCTGGGTGAGCTACAGTTGATAATGTCATTAGAATTCTTTGTCTTTTATAAAGTTCATTATAGACCAAGCATAAGGTTAAGAAGTACCTCTTGTTGATTTTTGGAAAAAAATTTAATATAATCAACACACCCTTTGAAAGCATTAGGAATCCAGTTTAATGCTTTAGATGACAGAAAATGCTGCATTATCCGAAATTTTATGTTGATAGAAATTCGTAACCAAAAACACATGTTTTATAACCCTTTTATAACCCTTTTTGTTTTTTCCTGTGCTTAGTGTTGTATTTTACAGATCCACGGAGACATGCTACGTTCTTTACCTTCATGGGTTCTACTGTTTGGGAGACTGATTGCATGTTTTCACCAGTCTCTTAATTTGAGTAAAGCTTTAACAGATGACCCTGAAACTTTCCTTGAACATCTAATTCAAAAAGTGACTCTGATGATAAACTAGCTGCTGGTCTGAAACCTTCGACTTCTTTCGAAATGCTTAAAATCAACGACATCCTTACTGATATTGTTGCTGTTCTGTCTGCATCAAGACGCGACCTGTATCTAGTCCATTTATATATTTGCGCAACTTCGAATTTCCTTAATTTAGTCAACGAACTTTACATTCAAGCATACTTGTTTTTTCTGTTATTTATTTATTTTTTATTATTCCTTTTCTCACATACAAACAATCTGCTCTTTAGAAGTATGGCAGGCAAGATCATGGCTTTTAGGGTCGGTCCTTAAGAATACAAGCACATTTTGAATAATAATAATAATAATAATAATAATAATAATAATAATAATAATAATAATAATAATAATAATAATGATAATGATAATAATAATCTCGAAGACAGAGCATCGTTTGCTGAAAACATTCAGTAAATGCAAGTGTTCACTTTCGTCGTGGATTCAGCGCAAGTATCATTTCTGTCCTCTGAGATCTTAATCGATCTGAACAGAGACTCAGTTTTCAAGACCTCCTCATGTAAAATCCTTTGGTGTAGTCCCAGTCTGGCGAATTAGGGTCGTAGTACTCGCTGAATTCGTAGTTGTAGCAGCTGTATTCATAGTCAGTGTAGGACTTGAAGTAATCTAGCGATCCGGCGTAGGACGCCTCAGGGATGATGGATGTCATGTTGGCGATGCCGTGTCCGATGTACCGACACCCGTGGCAGAAGCGCTTCTGGATGTGGCATCCGATGCGGCTGACGTTCTGGAAGGTAAATAAAAAATGATTTTATAGAAACAGCCCAAAGGAGGATTTGTCGTCAACAAGAACCACGGAAGACAAGAAGCTCTCGTAATAAACATTAAAGACTAAAATGCTTAAGCTACCAAAGTCAAAGTGAAGAGAGATTACAAAATGCAATTTTTATATCATACGTTGTTCAGGAATGTCGAGAGTAAAAAAAAAAAATGAAAACAACTTTTCTAGAATGTTATTTTCCTGTAATGTAGATGTTAAATATCCTTTGTTCGCAACGACACGGAGCTTTTTCGACTATTATTATGATGTCAGGCAATGATTCAATCAATTTTGAAAGGTCTTCTGGATAGCTCTTGTTAGCTACAGCATACGGACAGGGCTCTTGTTCATCTCAGTGAAAATATGTCCAAACGTTTAATACTCCTTCTCAATTTCCGTTGGGACGTCACCGCTACACCTACTGACTGAAGGTATTATTTGTAACTTTCTATTCCCTTTTGTTTTTATTCTAATTTTCAGCATTTTAAGCGTCTCTGCTTCTTATTCTTAATAATTAAGGAGGTTCTTTATGTTTCTTTTCTCTTTTTGTAGTACCATATTGATGTCTGAATCGTGAAAACCTACTTTGCCTAGGTGCACCTAGCTGCCTATTTTAGTGCTACTAAGACTTTCCCGGTCTTAGGGTGCGTCCATACTATAGTAAAACATTTCATAATCACACGTCGGAAGCTTATCGGATACATATCACAGATAGGTTGAAAACAAGTCAACGGTTTTAAGCGAAGAACGAAACTTTGGCAAATACCGGATAATCGTATGCAGTACTGGTTAGAGCTAACAATAAGTCGTTGACCTGTATTCAACTTGTTCTTGATATGTGTGCAATAAGTTGCCGACATGTGTTTATGATGTATTTTTTTGCAGTGTGGATTGCGTTAGCTATTTCTTTGGAGTTTTACTTGCTTTTTTGTTTACTAATAAAAAAGTTTCGTAAGCTTCAAAAATAAATTATACTCGTATATGCAACCGTGGATGAGTCAAATAAATGTTTATCTTTTATAGGCGCCATAATCTCTTCCTTTTCGGTCGATATAAAACTTATTTCTTACTGAGAGAAATGTCTCAGTGCTTGTCAAATCGGAATCAGCAGTTCTGGTCTCAAAAATAATCTAGTAAATTCCTTTTTGTCAATGACTTGAGTGTTCTGTAGATTGTTGACACCCTGTATTTTCTTCTTTAAAGGGGATATATAAATATATAGTATATATATATACAGTATATATATATATATATATATATATATATAGAGTTTTAAGCGTGTGTATATCTATGTGTTGTGCGCATGTACCTGCGTGTATATATTACCAAAAGAAAACAAGGTCATAATTGTTCTCACAAGAAGTAAGATCACCCGTTTTGGCAAATGAAAATTTTTTAGAGTCACGGGAAGATTCACTGTCTCTTAGTCTGCCAATGAATCGTTAGTACAAAGGTTCCGACGATTTCATAATGTTTATTTACACCTTCACTGGATCTGACAGAATCAAACATAGAGCACGAATGAGATGAGTCCTTTTCTTACGCCCTGAACCGTAAGCAGGTACCGGCGCAAACTAGTAAACGTTTAAATCACGCGTTCCCTCCCTTACCGAGCTACGCCTAATAATTTTTGCCTAAAATGCATTTGAAATTGCTTTCGTAAATCTTGTCTTTCTCTGCCGAGGGAGACTAGTGTATCTTACATCGTCATTGATTTTGCAGGCTTTCATATATATATATATATATATATATATATATATATATATATATATATATATATATATATATATATATATATATATATATATATACAGTATATATATATATAATATATATATATATATATATATATATATATATATATATATACTTATGTATTTATATATGCACATCTGTGTGTATTTGCGCATACAAACGTATTTATGGATATGAATAGTAAATCTGAGAATATT